>NW_006921948.1:2275730-2284563 GCF_000298275.1 Orycteropus afer afer
TTCTGCCTAGTCCGCCATCTTCCTTCTCAAATCCGTATTTTTAAAGAGGACTCTGACTGCTCTGAGGAGAAAGGACTGGCCTGGACAGAGGCAGAAGTGAGCAGGCCAGCTGGGCAACTGTGATGGCCATCCCAGCAAGTGCTGGTGTGCTGATCGTGGACTAGATGGGGATGGAGTTACAGCTAGACAGACTTCAGGCATATGTGCAGGAGAACTGACAGGATTCGGTGAGAGGTTAGAGCAAGAAGTTCCCGGGGGAAGGGACCGGCTTTCCGGTAGCTCACCGATTCCCTTACACCCGTCACCCATGCCAGTGCCTTTCCTGTTATGCTCTTCTGCTGATCGTCGTCTGCTTTGAATGTAACTTTTATCTCCGAAAATAACAGTTTGTTTCCTTATACTTTTATCGGTTTCGTTTTTACCTCCTGTTTCCTAATTGTTATTGGATCTCTTATCTCTTCTTTGAATTAATTTCCCAAAGACTCTGTTTTTATTTACTTTGAAGCATAGAGAGCTTTGCTATGATTTTTTTTTTTTTCCCTATTTCCCTGAGGGCCTCTGCTCTTGCGGAGTAGGGTTCGTTGCTCTTCTCTCTCACGTTCCCTTCACTTCAGCCTTTAGTCTGCATGCACAGGGATGGAGATGGATGCTTGTTGTATTTCAATATGCACGTTGAGGCCTGCCATTTCCTCCTGAGTGGCTTTGAGAGTATGGTAAGTGGGGAAGGGGGTAGGAAGAACGGCAGCTAACGACCTCAAATAGGAGATACCACTTTAGAATACTTTCCACCACATCTAGTTAGCCTCCTGCCCTGGCTTTTAGTTTTTCTCTGTTTCAAAGTGAAAACGGTCATACTAGGGGGAAGTCAGACCAGTGTGGATCAAGACAGCTTACACTAAAGCCCAGTGACTAACTCAGAGTTTTTTGTTTTCGTGGGGGCTGCAGCTAGGATTTATTTGTGATTTTTCAGTGTATTTTGCTCAGACTCCCTCTGGCCACGTCTGCTAAGCCTCAGCCACTTGCGTAGCCTTACTTGCTCCTAATATTAAACTACCCTCCTTAGGCTGCATGGTTCCTCAGCTGGTGCCAATCAGGTATTGTCTATGAGACACCCCATTTAATGTTCCTAACGACCAGGCCCTCTACATGGGCCCCAAGTTTCTGGCTACTCTTGCTGCTTGACTTTAGTGCTGCTATACCAGGCAATACCACAAAGTGGGGAGCTTTAAAGAATAAATAAATAAATCAGGGTCTCAAAAAAAAAAAAAAAATCCTTACCACCGTTGAGTCAGATGAAATATGGACAATACGAAAATAGAAATATGCACTTGCTGTGTCAAGGGCTATGCACATTTAAAATGGTGAGAGATATTGCTGAGTTGCCCTGTAAGTTGCTTATAAGCAAAAGTATATGAAAGGAGCATGGATAAAGTGAAAAAGAAGGCGACCCCTCCTTGGGTTCCCGAGGCAGTATCTCTACGGAAGTAGATTGCCCAATCTTCCTTCTGAGGAGTGGCTGATGGGTTTGAACCACCAGCCTTCTGGTTAGTAGTGAAACACCTTGAGCACTATGCCACCAGAGCTCCCAATCAGGGCCTCGGGCATGTCTCCTTGTTTCTGATGACTGATGACAATCCCTGGTGTTCCCTTATTACTTGTACATACACTTGGCTCTGCTGTCATCACATGGTGTCTCCCCCTGCATGTCTGTCTCTCAGTATCTGTACTCCCCATAATAACACCCCACTCAGAAAATATCAGGGTTAGGACCCAAGGTACACTGGTACAACCTCATTAACATAAGCCTAGTAAAAGAAAAATGCTATTTGCAAACAGGGTCACATTCACCGGTTAGGATCTCAACATATATTTTAGGGAGACATAATTCAATCCATTACATTCACCACAAATAAACATTGACCAGTAGAAAAAAGAAAGAAGAAGATATCATTCAGGTAAATATCTTGCCTTGTGTTCCTCCCATGGACTGCTCTAAGGCACAATCTCTTGGTACTATCTTTCTGGAGACTCGATGGCTGAGAGGATGTATTTGCCCAACAGCATAATGTCTTGACCAGTATGGTAACACAGCACCTAGAGTTGCTTCTCCCCCTTTTCCCTCACTGTCGTCTTCCTTGGATTGAATTTCTCAATTAAAGCATTAGCACCTAATCTCTACTTCTAGGCTCTGTTTCTTGGGGACCCAGATTAAAACCAACTGCAGAGTTCACTGCTTCCTTTCCTTTTTTTTTTTGGGAGACATAAAAGCATTTATTTTCAGCCATAAAAGCTATAAACCAAAGAAAAAAACCCACCGTTGTTGAGTCAATTCTGACTCATAGAATCCTACAGGACAGAGGAGAACTGCTCCATATAGTTTCCAGGGCTGTAATCTTTACAGAAGCAGGCTGCCACATCTTTCTCCTGCGGAACAGCTGGGAGGTTCAAACCACCAAACTTCTGCTTCACAGCCAAGTGCTTTAACCACTGCACCACCAGGGATCCTTACATTTCCCCTTTTTTTTAATACCTGAAAAATAATCTTAAAGAAAATTAATAAAAACAGAGAACATCACTATGCCACCATCTTAACCTAATTCTATTTTTATAATTCTATGAATACATGATGTAACAAAGCAACTGTTGCCAACCAATAAAATCCAATTAATAAAGAAATCATTTTCTAAAAATATAAATGCTCCATATAGCACATTTTAAGTTGTTCCATAACTCATTCACTTAATTACTGTACCTTTTCCTTTTGAAAGAGCTCTGGTGGCATAGCAGTTAAAGCATTTGGCTACTGACCTAAAGGTCGGGAGTTTGGACCCACCACCGGCTCCGCAGGAGAAAAATGAGGCCACTATCTTCCCTAAAGACTGACAGCCTTGGAAACCCTGTGGGGCAGTACTACTCTGTCCTGTAAGGGCACTGTGAGTCAGAATCAACTCCACGGCAATGGGCTTGGTTTGGGCTTTGCTTCCGTGAAGATTACAGTCTTGGAAACCCTGTGGGCTGTTCTGCTCAGTCCTAAAGGGTCAGGACAGACTTGAAGGCAGCGGGTTTTGTTTTCCTTCTGATGAGGCACTGTGATCATCTCTAGAATACAAAAGAGTAATTTTATAAACTGAATTTTTTTTTTGCTTTAACAAAAAAGATTATTTTCTCATAGTTAGGAGGCTAGTAGTCTGAATTTGCAGTGCCAGCTCTAGGGGAAATCTTTCTGTCTGTTGGCTCTGGAGTAAGGTCTTTGTCCCTTCAGCTTCTGTTCCTCAGCAGTCTTCACGTGGCTTGGCATTTCTCTTCTCCCTTGGTTGCTTGCTCAATTTGCTTTTTTATATCTCAAAAGAAACTGACTGAAGACCCACTCTACGTTAATACCGCTGCACTAACATAACGAAGAAAATCCATTTCCGGATGGGATGATAACTACAGGTATAGGTGTTAGGATTTACAACACAGATTGTTGGGGGACACAATTCAATCCATAACATATAGCAATGTGAAACAAATAAGCAAATTGCCCGACTCTCCTCTTGAACGTGGAAGGATCACTTTCAGATGGCACACTATTGCCGGGATGCTATTCAACCTAATTAAATGGAAGTGAAACCCGACTGTGGCCTCTCCATCTTCAGTCCCCCATCATGAAGCAAATGACAGCAAGGGAGACCAGGTGGGATCACTGAACTAATGAGCAGGCTTCCCTGATTAAGGGAGCAAACATGAGGAGACTTATTGTATTCCAAACTGCATTTTATAGGGAAAAAACCACTGGGACGCAGAGGCCCTCCTCATGAGGATATTAAGGGTGATGAGGACAGGGTGGATTACAAAATTGTATTCTTCCCTATGAGATTAGGATAGTTAAGCAGTTATTTCACAGGTGTGAATCTGGGAAAATTATAAGCCAAAGGACCCCCTGGTACCCTGAAGTCATCTGATGACTTCAATGCCAAGTCAGAGACATGGAATTCCAATTGTGGACACCATTGCATACCAATTCAAGCATTACAAGGATAATTGTTTACTAAAAGGATAGCAGATGCCATCTAAATATTAACTCATGCCTTGTTTCTTCCAGACACTGGGAGCAAGAAAACATTGGAAAGGCTGACAAAAGACAGATTGTGTGTCCCTAGTCCCTACTTTTAGGAGCTCTGGTAGCGTAGTGCCTAAGACATTTGACTGCTAACCAGAGGGCTAGCAGTTCAAACCCACCAGCTACTCCTCGGAAGGAAGATGGGGCAATCTACTTCTGTAGTGATACTGCCTCGGCAACCCAAGGAGGTGTCACTATGAGTCAGGGCCGACTCAATGGCATATAACATTCCCATTTTGAAGGAGCCTTGGTAGTGCAGTGGTTAAAGTGCTCGACTACAAACTGAAAGGTCGGCAGTTCAAAATCACCAGCTGTTTTGCAAGAGAAAGATGTGGCAGCCTGCTTCTATAATGATTACAGTCTTGGGAACACCACTGGGCAATTCTGTTCTATAGAGTCATTAGGAGCTCTTGGTGGCATAGCAGGTAAGACATCTGGCTGCTAACCAGAAAGAAGGTCAGTGGTTCAAACACACCAGCTGTTATGCAGGAGGAAGATGAGGCAATCTACTTCTGTAAAGATTTACAGCCTTGGAAACATAATGGGGGTCATTATGAGTTGGAATCCAGTTGATGGCAGTGGGTTATGTTTGGTTTTGGTATGGGGTCATTACAAGTCAAAATTGACTCAATGGCAATGCATGGGTGGGTAGATTCCCATTTTGTATAGTTTATTCCTAGTTATCCTTCAGATATCAATATTGTCCCTTATGTCAGGAACTTATTCTTGATAACTAACCCCCAGGTCACATTAAGTGTCCCTTCAATATGCAACGATTAGCACACTAAGCATGGGTCTAAAACAGCTTGTTTATGTCTGTAAGTCTCCTAGTAGACTGTGAACTCTGTGAAGACACGAATTATGTCATTCTTTTACTTTAGTCCACCAAAGGGACACCACACCAAATGTTTTTTAAAACCAAATAATGGACTGGATGAGTCATTTTCCCACCAGATTCTTCAGGGTTCTTAAACCTCCATGTGGGAACTCGAAGGAGATACACAAGAAGGGAAGAGGTAGAGCAAGGGAGGCTCTGGGCCTCAACCTCATGCCAAACAGAGCAGCTGCACTTTTATCAAAACTGTATACCAAACTTTTGTGTATGGTTTTGAGAAAAGATTCTGCTGAGAAAAAAAAAAAAAAAACAAGTTTGAGAAGCCACTAGAGTCTAAGATATTGTAGGTCCTCTACAGCTCTGAAATTCTGTGATTTTGGGAAATTGCAAATGAGTTCAATGGCTAGAATAATGTATGAGGAAAGAATTAGACTCTAGCCTACTTACAAAGGGTCTTCAAGGAGGTTTACCCTAGACTGTGCCCATTTTCAGGCAATTCACCAGATCATTAACATTACTGTATGAGTAAGCCATTTCTGGGACACATTTTTTCTTTTTCCTCCAAGAGCACATAGCCTACTGCCTAGAAACAAATTACTACATGGTGCCTGCAGAACTGGGATTCTATTTTATTGCTACTGCTATTCAAACCCATGATAGTTCTTTCCATTTTAGTAACTTAAATAAACCTATAAAATCTATAAGCATTTCTCTTGCCTGTGGGGTCCTCCTGATTCAGGAAATGTGATTTAATATAATAGGAAATATTCAGAGAGGAAAGACACAATTGCACAACTAATTAAATCACTTGCCTCTTGCCTTGGAGGTTAATGAGCACCCCAAGCAGGGATCACAAAACCAATATGAGACATTTTAGAAGGGAGATAAAAAGGCATTATAACCTTGCTATTAAAAATTATTAAAGCTTTTAGTCTCTCTCTCTCTCTCTCTCTCTCTCTCTCTCTCTCTCTCTGCCTCCCTCCCTCCTCTTTTGCCTCCTTCCCTCCCCCACCCTCTTTCTCAGTCTTTCCTCTTTCCTTTAGTTGTGATTATGAAGCACAAGACACAAGAAGTTGTAGGAGACCTGGAAAGAGTATGGTACAATTTTTCTGCCCTTCACATATGGAAAGAAACAAATCATCCCAAGTCCCTCAGCCCTCTAGTGACAATAACAAGACTGCAAGTCAACTTTTCTGATTATCTGTCTTTAATACTAAAGTTCCATCTACTTCCTATTTTTTTAAAAGAGAAAGCCAAGAAAGATATTTTCTATAAAATAGTTCAGCACAGTAGAAAGAATATTGGTTTTGGAGGAAAATAAATCTGGCTTTGAGATCCACTTCTGCCTCTTTCTAGTTTTCTAAACATGTTGCGCTTCAGTTTCCTCTCCCAAGTAACTAGCATGAAAATACCAACTGTGGCAAATTGTATTTTTCAAAGAAGGCTTCAACAACAGCTCTCATTCCACATGCTCTTGTATACTGTGACCTTGACACTGCTTTGGTCAGTAGATGGGTCTCTGTCCTGTCCCCAGAATCTGGCTGGACTAGTGACTGCTTTGAGAATTAGAGTGCAGCTGAAGTGATGTTATGCAACTTCCGAGGCTAGAACAGACAAAGCCCTGAGGTTTCCCTCAGGTTCTCTTGGGTCATTTTCTTGGAGGAAGATAGCTACCTCGTGCAAAGTCTAACTACTGTGAGACTCCCAGGCCGGAGAGGCTACATTTAGGTGATCTGGTGGACAATCCCACCTGAGGTTCCAGCCTACAGTCAGCATCTACTGCCAGCCATGTAAGTGAGCCATCTTCAATTTCCAGCCCAGTAGAGCCTTCAGATGACTGTAGCCCCAGCTGCAATCTGGCTACAGTGGCATAAGAAACCTCAAGAACCGGAGCTCTGAGCCCTTCCTGAATTTCTGACTGACTAAATAATGAGCATAATAAAGGTGGTTTTTTTTTTTTTTCTTACACCATGAACTTTGGGGCCATGTTTTTTGCAGCAATGATAGCCTGAACACATACTTTATAAGATCTAAAATCAAAACCAAACCAAACTCACTGCCATTGAGCCGATTCTGACTCATAGCAACTCCCATTGGGTTTCCAAGGCTGTAAATCTTTACAAAAGTAGATTGCCACATCTTCCTCCCATGGAACAGCTGGTGGGTTTGAATTGCTAACCTCTTGGTTAACAGCCAAATGCTTAACCACTATGCTACCAGAGCTCCTTGATAAGAACTAAAGGAGATAATACTTGTAATGACATAGTACAAACCTCACTGTTTCACTGAATTACCTTAAAGTAAAGAAGTACTCAGTTTTATGCTAAGGCCCTGCCAATTTCTAATTATATTCCATTTAAAATTCAACTTCAGAAACATATATGAATAGTTCAAGTTAAATTTTGAGCTCCTTTTTTTCCTTCATTCTCTTGATTGTAAATATTATCTCTGTCCCTTTCTTTCTCTAAGTCTTGGTCCTGGCCATTTTGATTTGGTTTTAGCCTAAATAAATAATACATGTGCATTATATTTGGATAGATAACATATTAAATGAATTTTATGTGTAACATTTTACAAGTTCTCTTAATGCATACATGCCATCCCCTTATAAAAAAGAATATGCACTTTTACCAAACACCTATGCTTCTATTTAACACGTTTGCAGAATATATGCCTACAATATGAAAATAAAGACACATAATTTAAATGAGTTGCATCTCATCAGTTGCCCTTCGATATGTGAAGAACGTACAGAATAGTGTGCTGTGGTATTAAGAGAAAATGACTATTCCCTAATTAAAAATCATGGGGATATTTCCTGTGTAATGAATAAGGTAGGACTCATGTTGGAAAAGATGATCACTAAGAAAAGTAAATATCATCTTAAGTGCAATAATATGACTACTTGCCTGGATATCACAAGACCCGAGGACAGTCATATCTCTTCTCTAAATAATAGTTATGCCGTGAAAAAAACTGCCAAATGCCAGCATGAATCAACGGTGCCTGGAGCCAACTCACTGTCCAGGCAGAGTAATTTCCAATTTACTAGGCCCCTCTGGAGAAACTGTTGATCATCCTTCCCTACATTTACATCTCCCCATCGCCAAACATATAAAGTCAAAGTGAAATTCCATCTAGTGCTCTGGAAAGAGGAAAAGCAACTACCATTCACGAGGCACACATGACATACACACACTGTGCAATTTCACATGTCAGTGTCATTTAATTATCCTGGTAGAGTACGGCCAAGCAAGAAAATGCTCAGATGTGTGGTTTGTAGTAGTACAATTAAACACCGTTTCTCTTGATGCACCACAGTCTCAGGGAAAGTATGAGAGATCGTCGGGTACAGTGTTCCCAACCACCTTTGACCTCAGTGCTGTCAATACAGGTAACAGATGACCATTAATGATGTATCTTTTATGATCAAGGATCTGAGGAGAGCAGTTAAAGGCTACATGTGCCGTGAGGATCTTCTGGTGGTCTCTCTTGGCTGCACATCGCTGTTCTCCCCTTTTTGCACTCATCTGAGAATCAAGGCCTAGTTGAATGTTATTTCTTTAAAAATGAAGAGTGTTATGACAACTATGAGGAAGAGATGTGGCCAAAGCACATAATGCAAGATAATGTCTGAGGCAGATTTCGAACCCTTGTCATTTCTGTGTTCTCTCTTCTAGAACACTGCTTCCTTCTCTTCCAAAATGCATAGTGACTAATGTCCATATCTTCAGAAATGCTGGATTTGACAACTGATTAGGCCATCCTTATATAATCAGAGGAGTCATGGTAGTGTAGTGCCTAAGGCACCTGACTGCTAACCAGAAGCCTGGCAGTTCAAACCCATCAGCCACTCCTCAGAAGGAAGGTTGGGCAATCTACTTCCATAGTGATAC
>NW_006921948.1:2284863-2296690 GCF_000298275.1 Orycteropus afer afer
CCCAGAATGCAAATTGAATGAGTGCAAAGGCCCCATGCTCTTTATATTTCAGCCAATTCACAAGAGAAAACCCAGAACACCAGTGCTGGAGTCATCTTCTGTAATCCCAGGCAAATGAGAGAAATGCCATGCATACTGATTACTTCCTAGACAAAATTGAAGTTGATGAGGAATTTGGGATGGTCAAAACCACCATAGGAATTAAAATGATAACCTGAATTGCTATTGGAACATGAATCACAGTATTCCATCATTTGCAGAAATAATTTTATGGCTGTCCATTCCCTCAGAAATATATTCTTTTTGCTCATTTTGTTGATTGATTTTTGGCATGAATGTAGGTGTGGGAAGCAGATGCACTTTGTTTGATTTCTGAGCCCTTATTTGTATTCTTTTATTAATTCATTACAACAGCACATTCAATATGTTTTAATGCAACCAGAATAGAAAATGGGTTCTGCCCAGTGGCTTATTTCACCTCTATAAATCATTATTATTAAACTAAGTCATTAGGCAAAAAAATCATGTGGCTTTTTATATCAATGGTAAATGCTGCAGTTTAGTTATTATCAAGAATCATGGCATTCAAATTCAGGACAGATTCAGCTTTTACTGGGTGACTTCACCTTTTACTGGGTGACTTCACCTTTGAGTCCAATGAGCATCTTCACAACCCAACTGGGTTCTTCATTCAAAGCATTTTCAGTTTCAAAGAAGTATTGAACACATTCACCCTAGCTCTTCCATGCAAAGAGGCAGGTTGTTGGAAACTCACTGAATAGAAGAGGTTGCCCAGTTACTCAGGGACATGACATGCCTGCTTTCCCTAAGACTTTTACTCAGTGATGAAATGGAAACCCCAATTCTGTGTCTTATAGCTCTTTACTAGTATTACTTAGTAAACCTGAATACGGATCTCTACCCATCCCAACATACTATTCATCCATCATGCCATCCATCACATCCAAAACGACATTATCCATCATCTCCAACTCTTCCTACATCTATAACTAATTAAGAGTCACTTGGACTGTGACGCTTTCTTGAATATGCCTTTCCCCTTCTCGCTTCTGTAACCATCTTTTAGTATGTTTATGTCCAGAAGAAATGGTTCTGTTTATCTGTTCCAAAACTGCTTTTGTAGTTACTTACCTGCTGATCATGATTTGTAAGTTTGAAAAGACAGTACCATCAGCTTAAAATTGGAGCCAGAGATTAAATTATCTTCACTCTACTTCAATGAAATTAAGTAATGAAACACAGAGAAAGAGAGAGATGAGACAGTAGAACCCCTATAAGATGCTAGCGCCACATGCCTAAGAGATTGTGTGAGAAAACACACCTTTTTGAGCTTTCATTTTTAATTCAATTGGAAGACAACATGCATCAGGTCCATTTTGTGCCTGTAACTGTGGCCCCAGTAGAAAGTTGTGGCCAATTCTTGTTGACTATAAGAGGAAAATGTTTACTCTGTAGCCAAAAGGTGAGCCCTGGCGACTAGTATTTTTTCCAGCAATATGGATTTAAGGAGAAGGAAAAGTGTATGTTGTGATAACATTGGCATTTCCTTGCAGATTAAGTGAAACACAAGAGAAAAGGTGCTGGAAGCATGAACACTTTTTTGTAACAAATTTATTGCTACATTTAAAAGTTCAACTGTGATTGCAAATAGCCTGAGAATACAGAGCAAATATGCATAAACTGTGTAAGAAAAAGGGATTCAGATCCCAGGTTTTGTGCTGTCAAAAAATTGTACTTGTCAACTCGTGGTGACTAATTAGGACTCCAACGTGTGTGCGATGTGGCTTCAGAAGAATTGTAGCAATATATCTAAGCATTACAAATAAAATGAGAGGTAAGTAAACACCATCTAATTGATTAGGCCACAGCTTATCTTTGTGGCATGGAAAGCTGGCTTTACATTGGATTTGTCATGGCTTACGTTAACCTGTGTGTGGACTTGCCTCATCATCTTTATTTGAAAGTAAACATCTTAACTGGAGGGATATTTGTGTTTTTTGGAGACTCACAGGACACTTAGACAGTCTGTGGACTAAATGTCATCAGTACATGGTGAATGCTGACACCGACTTCCTGATTCAAAATTAACCTGATGACATTTGCTGTATCTATTAACCAACCGAAAAATATCATCTCACACTCCATCCTCATTTTCCTTCCCACAGTTCTGGAATTAAATGCAAGGTGACAGAGGAATTGGCCTAGAGCTGGAAGATGTCTTTATCTCTTCACAGAATAGACATGCCACTGTTAGTGTAGATACACATAATGAGAGGCTTTTCTCTCTGTCAGGCCCTGCCTCCCCCCGCCCTCCCCAGCTGGAGGCACGGATGCCCTTCACCTCCACACTCAGCCATATTCCATTCTGGAGCCCATCCTGCTGACAGCAGGTATACAAAATAAGAGCCACAGCACACTCTCACGGGGGGTGGAGAGCAAAGGTTTCCTCCGCACAGAGTATGCAGGGGGCTGTGCACTGGTAGGGTCACCGTACCAGTGTGCTCACTGTGATGCATGTGCTTTTTCTCCGCGGATTCGTTGCAAGTCCCTTCAATTCCCATGTCTGTTAGAGCCTGCTTGAAATCCAAACCCATCTGAGTGGGCCTGACACCCAGTCTAGTTCTTGTGATCCTGCTTCCCGAGACCTGGATCCTGAATGCCTCACTCTTGTTTCCCACCCTCTCTCCATTCCCTGCGCAGGAGCCAGAATCTTGCAGGGAATAATCTGAAACCACAGTACTTGCTGAAACACGGCCAAATTGATCTCATCCTTTGGGCCTGATACACTGGACAGCTTGCCCATACTTCTCAGAGTCCAGTTCTAAAACCAGGCTCATTTTTTTAACCTCTATACAGCTGCCTCTTGGCTCTCACCTCTCCCCACCAGCAAGCCTAAGGCCTAGAGCTGATCCTTTACTTGACCAAGAAATAATACACATACAAGTGAGCCAGTGTGATAGCATCTCGCTGGTCCCATTCCCTGTTCCATCCCCACTATTTTCAATTACACTAATAGCAAATCTCAGGTGAAATGAAATCAATACAACATGATTTCTCATGGACTGATCATGCTGTCAGCATTTTCATAGCCCACCAGTTGCATTTGGTCTGTGTTGCATCTTGTCTAGTGGCCACAACAAAACTTCCTGAGAATGGAGGATGAAGAGTTTGAGGTCCATGACCAATTCTCGGAACATGTCTGCCTCCCTTTCCTCCTGATCACTGCTTCTAATGCATTTTTATTCTGAAATACAATGCTTTGAAATAAACACTATGTTTAAAATGTCTAGTTTGTAATTAGGTAGTCACATACATGTAGTTGAAAACAAGATCATAATACTCCACTCAGTAACATATAATTTAAACGAGTAAGAGGTTATGTATTCTAAGCAACCTTTTGTTTCTTGAACAACTATTTTTAGTATGCAAATATACAGATGTGCACACTTGTTGCTCTCTAATGAATAAGTTGTGTCAGACCTAACAAAAGCGACAAATCTTGTTTAGTTATAATTTTAAAAAGAAATTTTCAATGCATCTTTCTTGTGCTTTACTTATATGAAGCTTCCTTTTTTTTTTTTGCTATAAAATCTACATGTATCATCAATAGAAACACTGTGATATATTAAAAAAAAAAATAGCAACCCTCAAGACTCTTAAGCTGATATGGCAGCAAATGTCTAAGTAATTCTTGATGATTTTAAATGGCATACCCACTGATTAGGCCAGATATTCAGCTCAGCTAAACCAAAACAAAAATCTTGCAGCTGATTATAAAAATTACTGTCAAATATTCATGTCTTATCCAAATTGGAAAAGGTACAAGAATCCAATGTTCCTTGCTAGGTTTTATTTTTTTTTTAAGCAAGGTTATATCAATATCACTTATGTGCTAAGATATCAAGTGGCTTGTACAGGGTAGCCTAACACCTTCATTAATACATCGCAAATTTCATGATCTTGATATATGCCTGCTTGGGAAACAAAAAGAAAAATTAGAAAAATTTCAATAGAACAAAGGAAATTGTGGCTCTACAGGGATTTCCCATGCATAGTTATGAAAGTTAATGAGGTATATAATAAACACATTATTTTGTTTACTTGCTAATGCTACTGCATGCATATTTACAATAGGTTTATATTACATATATTAATTGTACACACAGAGGCACACAAACGTGTGTGTGCATGTGTATGTTTGTATAATTTGGGGGAGCACATATTTGTCAGGCCTAAGTAGGCACAAGGATCTCTGGTAGTATAGTCTTTACCGTGTTTGGCTGCTAACCCAAAGGCCATGGTTAGAACTCACCAGATGCTCCGCAAGAGAAAGATGAGGCAGTCTGCTTCCATGAAGATTTACAACCTTGGAAACCCTACTGGACAGTTCTGCTCTGTCCTACAAATTCACTATGAGTCACAATCAACTCGATGGCAATGAGTTTGGTTTTGGCTTTGGTGAGTAGGCACATTTCAACATATTTTAGCTCATATAATTCTCACATAATTATACACACCCAGGAATATAATAATTCTCTTTTTATAAATAAGAAAACTAAGATTCCAATTTCCAAGATCTTTCCCCTGCATTTGATATCAGTAAATGTTATGTAATTTCATATTTTCCCATCTAACTCATGGGAAGCTGGTTTTTCAGGAATGCAATTTTGTGCTTGAGTCAGTGTAGACATTATCAGTCAAACTGGGTTCTTTTCATCTGGGTACTCTTAAGTACAGGGCACAGTACGAGGTAGTGGGATGCCATGTGGAGAGAAGATGATGAGTAGTCATTGTTGTTGTTG
Organism: Orycteropus afer afer; assembly: GCF_000298275.1. Classification (NCBI taxonomy): domain Eukaryota; kingdom Metazoa; phylum Chordata; class Mammalia; order Tubulidentata; family Orycteropodidae; genus Orycteropus; species Orycteropus afer. The sequence continues at coordinate 2,289,687 of NW_006921948.1, forward strand.
TTAGGTGCCATCAAGTTGGCTCCAACTCATAGTGACCCTATGGACAGGAGAATGAAATACTGCCTTGTGGTGTGCCATCCTCATAATCATTGCCACTGTGTCAGTCCATCTTGTTGAGATTCTTCCCCTTTCTCACTGACCATCCACTTTACCAAGCATGATATCCTTCTCCAGGGAATGGTCCTGTCTGAAAACATGACCAAGATAGGTGAGATGAAGTCTGGCCATTCTCACCTTCAAGGAGCATTCCAGCTGTACTTCTTCCAGGACAGATTTGTTAGTTCTTCTGGCAGTTCATGGTACTTTCAGTATTCTTTGCCAACACCACAACTCAAAAGCATCAACTCTTCTTTGGTCTTCCTTATTCATTGTCCAGCTCTCACATGCATATGAGGCTATTGAAAATACCATGACTTGGGTTAGGTGCACCTTAGTCTTCAAAGAGACATCTTTGCTCTTCAGCACTTGAAAGAGGTCTTTTGCAGCAGATTTGCCCAGTACAATATGTCATTTGATGTTTTGACTGCTGCTTCCATTAGTGTTGATTGTGGAACCAAATCATATGAAATCTTTGACAACTTCAATCTTTTCTCCATTTACCGTGGTACTGCTTACTGGTCCAGTTGTGAAGCTTTTCATTTTCTTTATGTTGAGGTGTAATCCATGTTGAAGACTTTGATCTGCATCAGTAAGTGCTTCCAGTCATCTTCACTTTGAGCAACCAAGATTGTGTCATCTGCATATCACAGGTTGTAAATGAGTCTTCCTTCAATTCTGACATTGTGTTCTTCTCCATACAGTCCAGCCTCTCAGATTATTGGCTAAGCATACAAATTGAATAAGTATGGCAAAAGGGTAAAACCCTGACACACAACCTTCTTGATTTTAAACCATGAAGTATCCCCTTGTTCTTTTTGAACAGCAGTCTCCTGGTCTATGTACAGGTTCTTCATGAGTACAATTAAGTGTTCTGGAATTCCCATTCTTCTTAATGTTATCCACAATTTGTTATGATCCACACAGTTGATCTATTTGAGAAATGCTGAGCCTGTTCTTCCATTTTGGTTTTCTAACTCCAGGTCTTTGAACATTTTATTATAATACTTTGCCTTTTTGACCCACCCTTGAAATTTTCTGTTCAGCTCTTTTACTTCATCATTTATTCCATTCACTTTAGCTATTCTCTGTTCAATCTTGTGGCGTTTCATCCTATGTATGTACGATTTTGTGTTTATTAATTGAATCAAGGGAATTTCATGCAGATTTCTGGAGTTCTTTTCCTGAATGTCTCCTTCCTCTCTAATACTCTGCCCAAAAAATTATAGCCACCTTAGCCTCTCCTAACTCTAATCTCTGTCTCCTCAACTCAGCAAAACTTCTGTGTCATGCTTGGGTCCTGCCTCCCTACACAATGGTGCAGAAGGTGTCTCGGGGAAGAAAGCTTGGGTGATCATAGTTCTCACCTTGTCTATTCCCCTTCCCCCAAGGATCACTTTCATGAACTACATGCTTCCCAATGTCTGAAAACAGGTGTTTCATATATTTAGTCTGTTTTACTACTCGAGTACAGTTAGATGCAAGTCAGTTTTCAGATATTTGGTCATTGTTGGAAACCAATGTCCATATATATTGTTTCTGAAGATGGTAAGAGTACAATACCACTCCCCTTGCATCTTTTATTCTTCCTCACACAGTTAGATACCATCATTGATATACTACAGAACAAGAGATTTAGGGGAGTGATAACTGGAGGGGATAATGACCACCTGTAAAATTCTAATGGATGGGACATTAGACAGTGATCACATGTTGGGGACTGTTGGGTTGCATGTGCTTCTTTGCATGTTAGAGAAAAAGATGATGGCAGTCATTATTTCAACTCAATTCAAATAACATATATGAGAAGATTATTCACGAGAAATTGGGCCCAAGTTCTGGGCACATGCATCTGTCCTCTAGCTAAGCACATGCCAAGGGTATTCTACCAAAACCAAAGGGGTGGATTTGCCAGGTGTAAATTTTAAATCTGATTGTGGTAGCTAAGCATTTTGTTAACTAAAGACATGTTGAGTTGTGAAGTGCATGCTAATAATCTTACTCAGGTATTCTGAAATTCAGTATTCTTCTGATTTGCTTCTTTCATATGTTATATTAAACTTCACAGTACAGTATTTTTGTTGAAATTATCTGGCAACACCAATCATATGGAAAGTGAGTGGGGAAAGCACACACTCCGTTTGTTGGTAAACACTGGATCTGGAAAGATTTCTGCTTTTTTAACATACATAATCAGAAAGAAACCTATGTCAGGTCTCTGATAAAACAATATAGAACCAAGGAAATGGAATACTATCTTAAAGACCTACTCTGCCTCTGAAAATCATTTAACACAGTAATAAAGGTAATTTTTTTTTAAAACTAATGACACGATCAACAGGTTATAACAAAATATGCTTGCTATGAAATAGAAACAACATAATAATTTGCTGACAACATGTCAGAAATGCAAAGGGTGATGCTGGGATTTTTTTTTTTTTTAATAAGAAATCTATAAACATAGTACTATGACTTTAAAATCTATAGTCAGTGAGAGGAAAACAGAATGGTTATGACAGACACTGAATTAGTGATGGCTGGAACAAACTAAACATTGTCCAGGTTGCAAGAAATATGAAAAAGAGAAAACAATGGTGTTCCCTTCCATTTGGAGCTCTAATTGTTAAGCTTTACCTGCTCTTCTGAGATCAACCATATTTGCCCAGTAAATTTTTTCTAAAAAACCCTCAAGTTAAGTAACCTTAGTTTGTGATATTTTAATTAGAAAAATAATAATTAGTATAATAGTTCTCTGATCTTAGGGTCAAGATTACTTTTCTAAAGAAACAATCAGAGGAAAATATAACATTTTATTTCTCAGACATTTTAGCCCTTCATAAATAATGCAAATAAAAATAGCCTCTTTTCCCTTTAGAGATTTTCCCATGCTTTCCTAGGTGAGGTATCCTTCCTAAATATCATTGTTTTATTTTTTGTGTTTCCACAGCCCAAAAAGTTTTTTGTTGAGAAAGAAGAGGTAGTCAGTCTGCTTCCGTAAAGATTTACAACCTAGGGAACTTTATGGGGCAGTTCTGTTCTGCTATGTGTCAAAAATGACTTAACGGCAATGGGTTTGGCTTTATTATGAAACCAAGGCTTTTAAAATCTCCCATATGCATAATTATTTCAATATTAAACATGCTTTTTCAAACTACATTTCTATTTAGATATTCTACTTTGTTCATCTAGGGATCTTATTACCCCCTCTCTGCTACTTAAAAATTATTGGTATAAAAGAAAACAGCATGATAGATTCGTCTACCTACTATTTAAAACTTTTGTAAAAAAGAAAAACAAAACTTAAAAGGAAACAGCAAATTGGGGAAATATAAGTCCTTACAGAAAAATTATAAAAGAAAACACCACAATAGAAAAGTAGTGAAGTATAATTTGAATTAAATTTCAATCATCCTTGGGCTATTTATAAACATAGATCATATACAAGATCAAAACAAAGCCTCAATATAATTTAAAAGTCACAAAATACAAAGAGCACATGTAGTCGCTGATAAAAACACACCACAGCTAGAAAACAATATAAAAGCAAATATAAATCCAATCATTTACAAAGTTAAAACACCAAAAAACTCCCCTCCCCCAATCTACAACTGAGCCAAATGAAATTGAATCTATAATTTTATACTATTTATAATATTAAAAATCTGTTATATACCAAAGCTTAATGGATGTGGCCAATGTGATGGTCAGAGGAAAATTCACAGCCATAAATGTTTGTATGATTAAATATGAAAGAATTAACGTAAATTAGTAAATAGTCAATTCAATGATTTTGATGAAAGGAAACAAGGAAATGAATTAGAAAAAAATGAAGTAAATTGAGAGATCTTGGATGTACTTAATTTAAATAACTAATAAATTATACAAACAGCTGGCAAAATCAAGAAAAATGAGTGAAGAGATAAAATAACAACAGCAGTAGTAATATAGTACTGTGCTAAACACTTTACAAACACGGTATCTTTTCATTCTCACATTGTACCTCTAACGTAGGCGGGAATATCCTCATCTAATAGGATCAGAAAGGCTACATGGGTTTTATACATCCAGGGGAAGAGTCAGTGGTTCAAATTTACCTGAGAATAGAACCCATATTCTGAATTATATGATTATAATGGCCAGATGAAGCCAGAAGCTTGATGATAATATATTTGAAGATCTCAGTAAAATTCAACATGTTCTGAGAAAATTACCAACCTTCCTCCAAACTTAAAAGCTGAATGAACTAGTAACCATGGTAAAAGTGAAGAATTATTTCCCACCATACTTTAGGGTATGCGGTTTCCGGGGGGCATTCTTTCAAACATCACATAGGAGATAATCCCCATCCTTTATAGTCTACCCAAGAGCATCGAAACACAGAAAGGGTCTGAGTTGCTTTAACACTAAAATTTAAATTATTTTTTATTTATACAAGTACGTCTGTATTGTAAAACATTCAAATTTTACAGAAATAAAGAAGCTCCTTTATCCCCATATTTCATTAAACACTCTTAGAGCAATTTTCTGTTGTTGTTAGGTTGTATGAACACTGAGTCTATAAACTGATTCCACCACCCATCTGTCAATTTGTGGTACTGTGGTGAATTGCCTGTTGTTACGAGGCTGGAAGTGACGCCATCACTACTGCAAATCCCAGCAGGGCCTACCATGGTGCACAGGTTTCAGCAGGGTTTCCAGACTAAGACAAACTAGGAAGACAGACCTGGCCAACTACTTCCAGGTATTAGAAAACTCTGTGGAACACAACAGAACACTGCCTGATACCGAAGATCATGAACAGGGCATAGGCACAGGCAATATTTCATTCTGTTTAACATGGCTTCTCCCTGAGTCAGAGCCAACCCGATGGCAAGGAACAACCACAATAACAAATTAACTTGCTAATGATTGCACCATGCATTTATATGCATAAGCTCATAGAAAACAGCAGCATTTTTTTAATGTATGTATTTGTTTATCTTGGGAGCTCTGGTAGCATAGTGGCTAAGACACTTGCCTGCTAACCAGACGACTGGCGGTTCAAACCCACCAGCCACTCCTCAGAAGGAAGGTTGGGCAATCCTACTTCCGTAGTGATACTGCCTCGGAAACCCAAGGAGGGGTCACTATGAGTCTGGTTTGACTCGACGGCACATAACAACAACAATTTGTTTATCTTATGCTATCTGGACCATAATGGAACTTGCTTTGGTCAGTAATAATGCTTTGGAAAGCTTTCCATTTCATCACACACCTACCTTATTTTATTTTAATTTATATTGTAAGTGTTGTAAAATATTCCATAATGTGGCTGTACCCGAGCTATTTATCCACCTACGCCAATGGATAGGAATCCCAGATGGCACTAACCAGAAGGTTGGTGATTCAAAGCTCCCCAAAGGAGCCTTAATAGAAAGCCCTGATGTTCTGCTTCTGAACGGCCTTGAAAACCCTATGGCGTGGTCCTACTCGGCACATGTGGCATCACCGTGAGTTAGAATCAACTCAAGGGTAACAGGTTTGATTGCTTGGTTTACGCCAAGGGATATTTGGAATGTTTCCATCTTGCAGTATACTGACAAGCATTCTTACATGTGTATGAAATATGTAATACCCACAGGCCAGTGTACCCCCAGATGGAGATTTGAGAAGTGGAAAGGCTAGGTCATAGGATTCCAACATTTACATCTTAATTCTCCCCCAAAGTGTCAATACTATTTTACACCATCATTTAAAAATTCTCAATTTGGCCAAGACTCAACATTGTCAAACTTTTCAAATAATTATCAACCTGACAGGTGGAAAATGGCATCTCATTTTGTGTTTGTTTGGTAGGTGGCACTTCTCTGGTTACCAGTAGACTGATTATCTCTCCGTTACTCATCTGCATTACCCTTTTGGTGAACTGTCTACTCAAGTCCTTCACGGTTTTTGTCTTTAATATTTATATTTCCTTTATTGATTTTTAGGTGAAAATCTATGCATTCTATATATTGATCCTTGACTTTCATATGTGTTGGAAATATTTTCTTCTGATCTCTATCTTTTTACATTGTTTATGTTGTTTTTGTCATAGAATTAATTTAATCTCGACACATCAAATTTAATAGCATTGTTTTTCACAGATTTGGCATTCTGTCTCCTTCTTAACAAAGCATTAACATTAACAATATAATCATATTTTCTATATTTTCAAATAATGCTTTTGTAGTTTCCTTTTTAAAATTAAGGTCCTTTTTCATCTGAAATTTATTTTTTGTAAGTAAGGAGAAGGAAATCTAACCTTTTTAATACATATTCCTTTTCTCCACTAATTTGAAAAGTCATCTTCATCTTAAACCAAATCCTTACATATATTTTATATGACTTTGTGTTTAACTTTCTCTTTACAGTTCATTAACTGTATGTATTTTTATATTCTTGAACAATCACTACACGGTGGTATTCACTTTAGCTTCCTGGTATGTTTTGACATCTATAAGGGTATATTCTCCTCTTCCCATTCTCATTTTTAAAATTTACCACTTTGTATGAATTTTTAAATAACTTTTTGCATCTTAATGCAAAATCCAGATATGACTTTCAGTGCAGTTGCTTGTATGTAAAAAATTAATTCAGGACACCTAACAAATTAACATCAAATCTTCTTATCCATGAAGAAAAGTATTTCTTTCCATTCACTGATGTCTTCTTTTATTCATTTTAATAAAGTTTTATTGTTAGTTATTTAAAGGCCTTGTAAGTTTCTTGCTAAGATATTCTCTAGATATTTTTTTAGTTTTTGTTGTTAGTTGTGAATGGGGTGTTTTTTTAAATTAGGTTCTATAGGTTACAAAATTATTTTATATATACACACATATATATATGTATGTATATATGTGTGTATATATATATATGGGGGCTCTGGT
>NW_006921948.1:2296798-2297445 GCF_000298275.1 Orycteropus afer afer
TCTGGTGGCATAGTGCCTAAGGTATTTGACTGCTAACCAGAAGGCTGGAGGTTCAAATGCACCAGCCACTCCTCAGAAGGAAGACTGGGAAATCTACTTCTGTAGAGATACTGCCTCCAAAACCTAAGGAGGGCTTGCTATGAGTCAGAACTGACTCAATGGCAGTGAGTGTGGTGGATGTATGTGTGTGTATGTATAATTTGTTGCTGTTGTTGTTAATTGCTATCAAGTTGCTTCTCACTCAGGGCAACCCCATATGTACAGACTATAACTGTTCTGTTGTGTTTTTACAGCTATGACCTTTTGGAAGCAGACTTCTAGGCATGTCTTCCAAGATGCTTCTGGGTGGGGTTGAACTACCAAACTTTCAGCTAGTATAAACATGTATATGTGTGTCTGTCTGCACAAATGAGGACTAGTTCTGCTGTTCTCATGGGGTGTTGCTGCAGTTATTTTGGTCCTCAGTTGCACTGAATTGATTAGTCATAAATCTTGGTTCATGGTACATTCTTATTATTGGTCATTACCTGCCCCGCTTATTCATTTATTAATTCATTTTAATAATATAATAAGCATTCAAACATTTCACACAAAATATTTGACACTGACAATAACGGATATGTATCTAGTATACTCCTTGGAAGTAA
>NW_006921948.1:2299110-2300794 GCF_000298275.1 Orycteropus afer afer
GCGGTTCAAACCCACCAGCCACTCCTTGGAAGGAAGGTTGGGCAATCTACTTCCGTAGTGATACCACTTGGGAAACCCAAGAAGGGGTCGCTGAGTCAAGTCCGACTTGACAGCACATAACAACAACAACTGGTGGTACAGTGGCTAAGGCATCTAACTGCTAGCAAAAGGGTCAGTGGTTCAAACTCAGCAGCTGTTCTGCATGCGAAAGATGAAGCAGTCTGCTTCTGTAAAGATTTTCAGCCTTGGAAACACTATGGGGCAATTCTACTCTGTGCTTTGGAGTTGCTATGAGTTGGAATCAAGTCAGTGGCAATGAGTGGATGGTCTCACTAATAGCAATGGGATGATCTGATCAAAAAAAAAAAAAAAAAAAGCATGATGATGCTTAACATCAGAACGCAGGTGGATGCAATTCTCATAATGAGCGGCAAGACTGCAGCCAAGGGGTCCTGACCTGCAGAGAATTATGAATATGGTTAAGATAATACAGCATCCTTATTGGCAAAATTGATGAACAGCCAACAAGAGTAATAGTGCTCAGACTATACAATAAAATAGGAATGAGTCAAGGATGATCATGAAGCTAAAGTATCAAAAGTCACCATCTGCCACCCAGTTTCCAGAGTGAGCCTGTTTTCAGATCTCTACAATCCACTGACTAAACTAAAGAACAGATTCCCAAGAGGAAGGACTCTGCAATCTACAGTCAGTACAGATGGAAATGATTACCCATTCCCTTTGCAAAGGGAGAATCACTCCTTTATTCTGATGTAAACAACTCCTTTAACTTCTAAGTAATTTGCAACTCATAGAGTGTCAAATTTCTCTAAATTTTCTTTTATGCCATCGTTGTCAAATTTGGGTATTAAGGATAAGCAATATTTAATATGGATGAATGAGCATATACCCAAAGCGCCAGTTTTCACCTCTGATGCCTATAATGACCACATATACACAAAAAGAAATACAAACTTGCAAAGACACTATGTTCTTCAATCCATGAATTCTGGAATTTGTGTGTGTGTGGTGTGTATAAATGATTGGAAAGCAATTGCATACACCTTTATAAATGAAGTAATTAGATAAAGTAAAAATTCTCCAAGAAAATATAAATATCCAAACTAAGCTGAGAAAGCAGCAGCATATGTAAATTGGTACATGACCCCAGACAAAGCTAAATAGCCCCTTCCCACCGGTCCGCCAGACACACAACATTCCAGTTGTATTTAAGGAAGATTTCTACCAATCACTCAAGACTGAAGAAACCTCATTTTCTGAAAACTGTGCCAGAGCATGAGAACAATATGTGAGGCAACAGAACCCATTTTTTGAGGCTAGCATAATCCTGATATTAGAACTCAAAATGATATTAGGTGAGAAGATAGCTACAGGCCAAACTCATGACCTTAAAAGAGAAACAAATCCAAAATAAACATAGCATATTGAATTCAGCAAAGTATTAAAAAAAAAAAAGAACTATCATCATCAAGTAGAAATCACTTTGTAATGCATGGATTTTTCAATATTATGAAATTCAATGATAGGATTTACTCGATTAATCAATTAGTTGTTGTTGTTGTTGTTAAGTGCCGTCGAGTCATTTCCGACTCATAGCGACCCCATGCACAGCAGAACAAAACACTGCCCAATCCCGCGCCAGCCCCACAATCCCTGCTATACT
>NW_006921948.1:2301199-2307178 GCF_000298275.1 Orycteropus afer afer
GAAACAGTTCCTTCGCAGTTGACTTTCCCAATGCTACACGTCGTCTAATGTTCTGACTGCTGCTTCCGTTGGCATCGATTGTAGAACCAAGCAACATGAATTCCTTGACAACCTCAATCTTCTCTCCATTTATTGTGATGCTGCTCATTGGTCCAGTTGTAGACAATTTATCACCTAAAAAGGTGACCTACACAAAAGCACCTGATACAATTCAATACCAACCATGATATAAAAGAAGTTCATAGCAAATTAGGAGAAAAAGGACAATTAAAAGTGGTATCAGCTCAAGCAGACCAGGAACAAAGCTATGATATAGAAGATGTCAACATATGACAAACCTGATCACACACACACCCTCCAGACAGAGAGAACCCTGCTTCCACCAAATGGCAAATGCCCATTTTCCCCAAACACGACTGATATGTTGATGAAAATCAATCACTTAGGAGTTTGGTAATGCCCAGTTTAGAAGGATTTGGTTCTACTTGATTGATTCCACTGCTGGTGAGTTTGTAAATTAGTAAAATCACTTTGGCAAACTGTTTAGCATTATCTTGAAAAGTTGAATATTCACACATTTTAATGCCAATTCTACTTCTAAGTATATCACCAGAATAAAAGATTCTATCTGTAGACCAAAAAACATGGGCAAGAATGTTCACAGCATCGCTGCTGTTCTCAACAGGAAAAAAAAAAAAAAAAAAGGAAACAACAAAAATGATCAGTGATAGAAGAATAGATAAAGTGATGATATATTCAAATAACAGGATATTACACAACAAATAAAGGATCTCTGGTGGTGGGGTGCCTAAGGCATTTGACTCCTAACCAGAAGGTTGGTGGTTCAAACCCACCAGCCACTCTGTAGAAGAAGACTGGGCAACCTACTTCCGTAAAGATATACTGCCTCAGAAACCCAAAGGAGGTCACTGTGAGTCAGAGTTGACTCGATGGCAGTGAGTTTGGTTTGATTTTGGTTTTACACAACAAATAAAATAAATCAAATATACCTAAATACAGCAATGTAGACGAATCTTAGCAACTGAAAAAAAAAAAATCCACAAAAGATTATATTCTCCTTGATAAGCTTTAAGAAGTTAATAAAAGTAAAGTTATTATGGTAATAAGGGAGCAATTACTAGTAAAATAATCCTGATAATATAAAAATAATAAAATTCTTTTCACAAACCAACATAATGATAAATCAAGATTCAGGATAATGGTCAAACTTGGGTGAGGGGGAGGGTGTTGAAATTGGGATGTTGTTGTTAGGTGTCATAAAGTCTGTTCTAACTCATAGTAACCCTATGCACAATAGAGCTAAACACAACCCGGTCCTGGTCCATCCTTACAACCGTGGCTATGTCTCAGCCCACTTTTACAGCCATTGTGTTAATCCATCCTGTTGAGGGTCTTTCTTCTTAATTTACCCTGTACTTTCCCGAGCATGATGTCCTTCTCTGGTAACTGGTCCCTCCTGATAACATGTCCAGAGTGCATGAGACAATGTCTCACCATGTGCTTCTAAGGAGTGTTTGTCTTCTTCCAAGACAGATTTGTTCATTGTTGGCAGTCCATGGTATATATAATATATAATATATAATATAATGTTCTTTGTCAACACTGTAATACAAAAACATCAATTCTTCTGTCCTCCTTCTTCATTGTCCAGGCTTCAAATACATATGAGGCAATTAAAAATCACATGCCTTAAGTCAGGCCCAACTTAGTCTTCAAGGTAACATTTATGCTTTTTAACACTTTAGAGAGATCTTTTGCAGCAGATTTCCCAAGGCAATACATCATTTGATTTTTGACTGCTGCTTCCATGGGCATTGATGGTTGATCCAAGTAAAATGAAATCATTGGCAACATCAATATTATCTCCATTTATCATGTTGCTGCTCATTGGGCCAGTTGTAAGGATTTTTATCTTTATGTTGAGGCGTAATTTTCAGTAATTCATACTAAAAGTGACATGTAGCCTTTCATCTTCTTCAGTATGTCCTTCAAATCCTCTTAGCTTTCAGCAAGCAAGGTTGTGCCATTTGCGTATTGGAAGTCGTTAGTGAGTCTTCTGCCAATCCTGATGCCATGTTCTTCTTCATATAATCCAGTTTCTTGGATTAATTGCTCACTTTACAGACTGAATAACTACAGTGAAATGGTACAACCCTGATGTACACCATTCCTGATTTTAAACCACTCAGTATCCCCTTGCTCTGTTAAATGAGTGCCTCTTGGTCTATGTACAGGTTCCTCATGAGCACAATAAAGTGTTCTGGAATTCCAATTCTTTGCAACATTATCCATAATTTGTTATGTCCCACACAGTCAGATGCCTTTGGATAGTCAATGAAATACAGGTAAATGTCTTTCTGGTATTTCTGTTTTCAACCAAGATCCATCTGACATCAACAATGATATTCTTCATTCCACGTCTTCTTCTGAATTTTGCTAGACTTTCTGGCCATTCTCTGTTGATGCACTCTTGCAACTGGTTTTTTAATTATCTTCAGCAAAATTTTACTTGTGTGTGATATTAATGATACTGTTAATTAATTTCCACATTCTATTGGATCACCTTTCTTTTGGATGTGCACAAAAATGGATCTCTTCTGGTCAGTTGACCAGGTGACTGTCTACCAAATCTCTTGGCATAGATGAGTGACCACTTCTAGTATTGAATCCATTTGATGAAACATTGCTATTGGTGTTCCATCTATTACTAGAGCCTTGCTTTTCACCAATGCCTTCAGTGCAGCTTCGACCCCTTCCTTTAATACTGTTGGTTCTTGATTAAACACCTGGTACAAGGTCACACTTTTGGTAAGTATCAGGCTATTCTCTTTCCAAAAACAGTGTTCTCAACGGTACTCCTAACTGCTTCAGAAAACTCGGCTCATAAGCCCATAGATCCAGACAGAAAGATGGTTTTCTAAGTTGTACTATAATGCTCCAGTCGTTATATCATTATTTTAACCAGCAAATTAATAAGATTTTAACTACAAAATATAAGCTTCATTGAATGGTTCTTTCTGCACACTCTGCTATGAGATAAAGGTTTTATAAACGGAAAAAATTCTGACAGAATGTAATCACTGGAACTGAATGTAATGACTGTACCTGAAATTCATACAGGAAAAGATATGTGGAGGAATGCCTGTTAAATTGCTAACTCTGCCACCAATCATAGCCTTTCCCCAAGCTTGCTGAATACAGATTTCCCCTTTGGAGTGTGGACTATTTCAGACTATGTCTATGAAAAACCCAAAATAAGTCAGCTATTAAGAACTTATACACTTGAATGGGGACCGAAATCTATAATTTAAAGATCCAGAAGCCTTTTTATAAGCAGTAAAATACAAAGGTCAGAAGTATAATTTATCCTTTTTTTCTTCCAGTAGAATTTACACTAAAATTACGTTAACACTTATGACTTCTGTTTAATCAAGGTCACCTTTTTTATTTGCAATTTGTAAAATATAAGTTAGTTGGGCAAATAGAACTAGAAATCTTCATATACAACCAGTTTCTACAAACCACATCCAAGCACAGACAAAAGTGAAAGTCATAGAAGGCCACCTTGAATTAGAGCATCAATGAGATGACGTGCTTTACCAATTATAATACTGCCATAGAGATATGCCTTCCAAGGCTTTCAGAATAACTAGGAGCAGGCCAAAGCATTCGTGTGGGGGGCTATTTATTCTAAGGGTAGTATAATCAGCACTTGATGTAACTGAAATGCAGAGACAGATTGAAACTTGTCATTTAGTCCCACAACTCTGCCCAATCAACACAGGCCAGATCTTGAATTCCATCTCAGTGGAACAGGAGAATTGTGACCACAAGCCTGAGCAGAAATAGACATGTGCTAGGAATACTTGGATTCTGACCATCCTGCCCAGAACAGGATGTGGGAACTTGAGAGTCACTTTCACTTTTCAGGTTTTATTTTCTTCATCAGTAAAAAAGGAATGATCTCAAGATGTCTTTCAAACTGTGAAAAAAAAAAATGCAAACAAAATAACTTTGTTGTTTTCTGACAGACTAATATTTCACTATGCCTCTAAAATGTCCCCTTGACTAAATTATTCCCTTTCAGATGGTTATTTCGGAGACCTTGCTTAAGGAGAAGTTCCTCAAAGAAGGGACTATTTTCCCACTTTCTCATAAGTGGGAGAGAGTTCAGAACATGCTAATTGGGCAAGCTTCAAATTCCAAAGATCTGCAAATGGAACAGGTGCAAATGTAACTGGTGATAATTGATGGCTAATTATGCAAGCAATAGCACACTCCAGGGTATGGGCTTGTCTCCCAATACATATACGCCTTGGGTGTGAGTTTATTAGCAGGAAAACACACACCATGGAGGTTGCATTGTAAAGAGAAAATGCTTTTGAAAACACAACATGGTTTTAAGTAGGATTTAAGATTCTGCAAACATATTTGCATGCTACATAAAATAGTTCAACTATAACCAAGTATACAGGCCCAGAGAGAACAATTAAGAAAAATTCCCTCAAGTATCCTCTTTTAATCCTTTCCTTAGCACTTCATCATTCTGAAAACGATGAAGTACAACAAACAACAACAACAACAGATAACAACAACAACAACAAAAAAAAAACTCACTGCTGTCAAGTTGATTCAACTCACAGCTACCCTTTCTTGGGTTTCCGAGGTGGTATCTCTACAGAAGTAGGTTACCCAGTCTTCCTTCCGAGGAGTGGCTGGGGGGTTTGAAGCTCCAACCTTCTGGTTAGCAGTCAAGTGCCTTAGGTTCTATGCCACCAGAGTTTCCTCCTCTCCCCCATACCTGCTTAATTCAACAAAGGCATTTGGAGAAATATCAAATTCCTTCATTTGCCTTTAACAATAGGCTTAACAATAGGCTGTAATGAGCTGAAATAGCATTTAGTGAGAATTCATAGGGTGATACTTCAAAAATGTTTTCTCATAAAGGATCAATTATATTTGACGACAATATAGTAAACGGAGTTCTTGTCTCTTTATTCTATGGATGCAGGGAAGGCTCCAGGAATTGATATTTAATGATGACAACCAGAGAAGAAATGTCCTTAGTGAAAAGAATATTGGAGGAAACATATGAAATGGCAAAATTATTAGTTTTTGTTGTTGTTTATTTTCATGTAGCAAGACTGTCACCAGGCTCCACAGATGGGACACTTTCCCCAGCTGTGTTTACTTAGGGAAGACTTGGTCAGAAGTACACTAATCAGGAACATTGGGGGTAGGATCCATATTTAAACTACAACAGAATCCCATCACTTCTTACCACCTCCACTGTTACCACCCTAGTCCAAGTCACCAGCATCTCCAACCTGGGTGACTGCAATAATCACATAACTACTTCCCCCATTGCCAACATCATTCTGTTTTCAACATATCAACCAGAGTGATCCTTTAAAAACACTAGTCAGATCATGTCACCCTTTGCCTAGGATCCTCTAAGGACTTCCATCTCAATCAGTGTGAACACTCACTCCTTCTAATGGCTACATAGACACATCATCTGGCCTCCTGAGACCTCCCTGACCTCTTCTCCCTACTCCTGACCTTATCCATGCTGCTGCAGATGTACTGGCCTCTGCTGTTCCTCAGAAACGCCAGTCATACAGGAATCTCAGAGACTTTGACCTTGGTCTTCCCTCTTTCAGCATACTCTTCTCTCAGATATCTGCATGGCTTGCTCCTTTATCTTTGCCTAAATGGCACTTTCTCAGTTTTCTTGATCACCCCATCCCACTGTCGATTCAACATAAAATTTTAAACCACTCCACATTTCCTACTCTCTGCTTTATTCTTGCCCATAGTGCTTAGCACTTTCTGGCATATAGTATAATTTAGTTCATTTCTTATTGTCCCTTTCTGTCCACCATATATGAGCTCCAGAAAGGCATGGATTTTTTTTTCTCTTTGGTTGTTGTTGTTGTTGTTGTTGTTGTTATGTGC
>NW_006921948.1:2308899-2312403 GCF_000298275.1 Orycteropus afer afer
AAATTTTCCAACTACCAGTGATTCTTCTTTGTTTCCAACTTTTGCATTCCAGTCACCAGTGATAATTAACACATCCTGATTGCATGTTTGGTCAATTTCATGCTGTAGAAGTTGATAAAAATCTTCAATTTCCTCATTTTTGGCTTTAGTGCTTGGTGCATAAATTTGAGTAAAAGTCATATTAACTGGTCTTCCTTGTAGGCATATGGATATTATCCTATCACTGACAGCATTGTACTTCAGGACATATCTTGAAACATCCTTTGTGATGATGAATGCCCCACCATTCTTCTTCAAATTGTCATTCCCGGAATAGTAGATCATATGGTTGTCTGATTTAAAATGGACAAAACAGTCCATTCAGCTCACTAATGCCTAGGATATCAATCTTTATGCATTCCATTTCATTTTTGAGAAGTTCCAACTTTCATAGATTCATACTTCATACATTCCATGTTCCTATTATTAATGGCTATTTGCAGCTGTTTCTCCTCAATTTGAGAGGTGCCATGTCAGCAAATGGAGGTCTTGAAAGCTTTACTTTATCCGTATCAGTAAGTTTGGTCCTACTTTGATGATGCATCTCTTTCCTAGTCATCTTTTGAAAGCCTTCTGACCTAAGGGGCTCATTCTCCTGCATTGTATTGGATAATTTTTCCAGGCTATTCATAAAGTTGTGCAGTAATGTATCAGACAGTGTTTCTCTGCTATTCATAAGGTTTTCCCTGGCCAGTTCTTTGAAAAGTGGATGGCCTCTTCCTTCTTCCTAGTTTGTCTGTCTGTAAGCTGCATTGAAACCACGTGCAACCCTGCCAGCATTTGAAACATTGGTGGCACAGCCTCAAGGCTCACAGCAACACGCAAGCCAGAAAAGTACGACAAACTGACAGAAAAGTTTGTCTTGCTTAGCTGTTCAAAACCTCTCTGCCCTCCCCTTACTTGGATCCCTAGTAATGCTCTGCTCTGTAGTTCCCCTGGCTTCTCTTTCCCTCACTTTCCTGGTTCATGGGGGTTGGGCCTGGGTCCCTCCCCTTACCTGGATCTCTGGCTGCTTCTCTTTGGCAGATTTATATAAATCCAATATAATTGAATAAAGCCTGATACACAGCATTTTCTTCATAAATATTTGTTGATTGATTGGATAAAGTTACAATACTATCAACCAAAATTATATTAGAAGTGGAGGTTAAGTGCTAAGACCTAGGCTAAAAGTACTGGTCAATTGTTTTACAATCTCTTTTGTTTGTTAGGACTATTAGGTTCACAAGAATGTACAGATTATGTTCCAAGATAGATTGTATTGGAACTTGGTGATACAGCCAATTTTCCAGCTACAAAGTCAAGCTTGGGTTTCAGTGCTTCCAAGAGTGAATTCAGTAGAGACTTCCTGGATAACACAAACAGTAGCTCAACATGTTCAAGGCAATTACTTCAGCTTAACCTCCATGAAACAACTTCTACTTATTCACCTGAGAACTCTATTAGGCTGAATCAAATAACTTTTCTTCCTTCATGTATGATGTCCTTAATGTCATCTCACAACTCTTCTGGTCTGTGGTCATTAGTGTTCACTGCATCAATCTTGTTCTAAATTCAGGCAGGATATATTCAAGGTAATACACTGGCTTTTGTAGGCATGTTTTAATTTTCTTCAACTTCAATTTGCATAGAAACAATTGATGATTTGTTTCACAGTTGGCCCCTTCCTTTGTTCTGACTGACGATATTGAGCTTCTCCATTGTCTCTGCACAGATGTAGTTGATTTGATTCTTATGTATCCCATCTGGAAAAGTCCACATGTATAGTTGTCATTTATGTACAGTTGTTTATGTTTAGTTGTTGAAAACAGGAACGAATAAGTCATTGGTCTTCAACAATTTTATCATGTGGTCTGCAGTGTTGTTTCTATCAACAAGACTATATTTTTTTATCTACTGTCCCTTCTTCTTTGTTTCCAACCTTCCAGCCAATACTAGGAAGAGGAACCTGTCAATCTACTTAAAAAAAAAAATAGCCAGTGAAAACCTTATGATAGCAGCAAACATTGTCCAATATCAGGCTGGAAGATGAGCCCCTCAGGTTGGGAGACAATCAACATACGACTGGTTAAGGGCTGTCTCTTCAAAGTAGAGGTGACCTTAATGATGTAGATGTAATAAAGCTTTCAGAACTTTCATTCGCTTATGTTGCACCACTGAAAGTGAGAAGAAATAGCTTCAAACATCCATTAGTAATCAGAAAGTGGAATGTGTGAAGTTATGAAACAAGGAAAATTGGAAGTTGTCAAAAATGAAATAGAACACTTGAAAATAATTATCCTAGGTCTTAGTGAGATTAAATGGACTGGTACTGCCCATTTCAAATAGGAAAATTATATGGTCTACTATGCTGGGAATGACAAACTGAAGAGGAACAGTATTACATTCATCACTAAAAAGAACATTTCAAGATCCATCCTAAAGTAAAATGCTGTCAATGATAGAATAATATCCAAATCCTTTCAAAGAAGACCAGAAAAGGAAAAAAAAAAAAAAAAAACAGTGTTGTTATTGTTAGATGTTATGAAGTTGGTTCCAACTCATAGCCATCCCATATACAACAGAACGAAGCATTGCCTGGACCTGGGCATCATAACAGTCATTGCTATGTTTGAGCCATTGTGGTAGCCCCTGTGCAAATGCATCTCATTGAGGGTCTTTCTCTTTTGTGCTGACACTCTACTTCACCAAGCATGATGTTCTTCTCCAGGAACTGGTCCCTCTTGATAACATGTCCAAAGTAAGTGAGACAAAGTCTCGCTTTCCAGGAACATGCTGGCTGTACTTCTTCCAAGACCAAGGTGTTTGTTCTTCCAGCAGTCTATGGTATGTTCAAATTCTTCCAGAACACCATAATACAAGTGCATCAGTTCTTCTGTGGTCTTTCTTATTCATTATCCAGCTTGCAAATGCATGTGAGGCGATTGAAAGTAGCATGACTTGGTACCCCACATGGCATCTTTGCTTATGAGTATTTTAAAGAGGTCTTTTGCAGCAGATTTGTCCAAAGCAATATATCATTTGATTACTTGACTGCTGCTTCCATGGGCCTGGACTGTGGGTGGATCCAGGTCAAATGAAATCCTTGACAAATTCAATCTTTTCTCCATTTATCATGATGTTGCTTATTGGTCCACTTGTGAGGATTTTTGTTTTCTTTATGTTTAGGTATAATCTCCAGTTGTCCATACTGAAGGCCATAGTCTTTAATCTTCATCAGTAAGTGCTTCAAGTCCTCTTTGCTCGTAGCAAGAAAGGTTGTGTCATTTGCATATTGCAGGTTGTTAATGAGACTTCCTCTAATTCTGATGCCATATCCTTCTTCATGGGAGCTCTGGTGCTGTAGCACCAAGGCACTTGACTGCTAACCAGAAAGCTGGTGGTTCAAACCACCAGCCACTCCTCAGAAGGAAGGTTGGGCAATCTACTTCCGTAGTGATACTGCCTCAGAAACCCAAGGAGGGG
>NW_006921948.1:2312708-2316271 GCF_000298275.1 Orycteropus afer afer
ATAGTCAATAAAACACAGGCAAGCATCTTTCTGGTGTTCCCTGCTTTAAGTCAAGATTAACCAGTAATGATATCCCTTGTTCCATGTCCTCTTCTGAATCTGGCTTGACTTTCTGTCAGTTCCCTGTGGATGTGCTGCTGCAAACGCTTTTGAATTGTCTTCAACAAAACTTGACTTGCATGCGATACGAATGATATTGTTAAATTCTTCTTGATTTTGATAGATCACCTTCCTTGGAATAGGCACAAACATGGGTCTCTTCCTGTTGACTGGCCAGGTGGCCATCTTCCTAACTTCTTAGCATAGATGAGTGAATGCTTCCAGAGTTGCATCTATCTTTTTAAATAGCTTAATTGTCATTCTATCAATCCCTGGATCTTTGTTGTTCACTAATTCCTTCAGTGCAGCTTGGACTTCCTCCAATACCACCGATTCTTGATCACATGCTACTTCCTGAACATCAACCAATTCTTTTTGGTGCAGTAACTGTGTATTCCTTACATCTTCTTTTGATGCTTCCTGTATTGTTCAATATTTTGTCCATAGGATCCCTCAATATTGCAACTTGAGACTTGATTTTTTTTCTCCAGTTCTTTCAGCTTGATAAATGCCAAGCATGCTCTTCCCTTTTGGTTTTCTACCTCCAGGTCTTTGCCCATTTCATTCTAGTACTTTACTTTGCCTTCTCGAGCCACCCTTTGAAACTTTCTGTTCAGCTCTTACTTCATTGCTCCTTCCTTTCATTCTAGCTATCTACATTCAACAGCAAGTTTCAGAGACTCTTCTGACACCCATTTTGGATGTCTAATTTCCTTAGAAAGTGGTTTGATAATTAGTAAGGCTCTTTCTGATACAAATGATGGAAACCCAACTCAAATGGAATTAGTTTAAACACAAATCAGGCTTTATTTTATCATAAATTGATAAATACATGAATTGAGATGCTGAGTCTGGGAACTCAAATCTTTCTTTCTCACTGTCTCTTTGCTTTGCTTGACTAGCTTCTGCCAATGTCATGGGTAAGACTGTCATGGTTATTTGTAGAATTATTATCCTAAGCTAGTTAATCCAGTGGAAAGATTTATTTCTTCCAATTTCTTTGTCCAGGAGGTGATGCTGATTACCTCTCTTTGGGCCCAGCATCCATTCCTGGACCAAGATTGTGCCATAGGATGGAGTATAGTGATTGCCCCAGCCTAGGCCATATGCTGTGGCATGTGTGGGAATTTGAGGGATACATGTGGAGCAACATAATTGACAGATATATTAGGACATCATGTAGCAAATCATAAGTGCCTCAAAATTAAGAGTTACTCCTTTTCCTTAGCTGCCCTTCAGGTCTGGAATCCATACCCGTGGATTCCAGCCAAACAAAGACAGGCATATGAGTTGAACATTTACCTCAGGTAGATACACAACTTGGAGAGAACAATCATGGGAGAAAAGAAGGGCTGCTTATGCACAGGGAGACAGCTCAGGGGGCAGGAGGGAATGAAAGGATGGACACTGGGAAGAGATAACTATGGGGAGGAATTGGGAAGGGAGCTGTTGCATTGTGGTAAACTGTGGTCCATGTCATGAGACAAAGTGTATGTGAACTGCTGTATGGAAAGTGAATTTACTCTGTAATTCTTCACCCAAATCAAAATTAAAAAAAAAAAAAATAGAGTTACTCCTTTTGCCTCCTTCCCCCTCCCCCTCTATATACCAAATCCACTGTCATAGAGTCAATTCTGACTCATAGTGACCTCCATTGGGTTTCGAAGGCTGTAAATCTTTATAGAAGTAGATTGCCTCATCTTCCTCCCATGGAGTAGCTGGTGGACTTGAATCATGGACCTTCTGGTTAGTAGCCAAATGCCTTACCACTAAGCCACCAGACTCCTCATACATATAGCCATGGGTTAGAAGTCAGGCTGGATGCTTCTGACTCACGTAGCTGTAGGGGGTGATGAAAGCAAGATTGTCAGGTCAGATGGCAAGGTGGTGGTTCATGGGCTATGGAGGCAGATGAATCCCAGGATTGGCAGGCAATATGGCAGGCTGCTGACTCAAGTCCAAAGAACTGGAGGTCAGATGATAATGAGACAGATGCAGGATCCAGATTGTGCAAAAAGCCAAAGAGCTTTGCCACAACATCCACATATACTGGAAGAAGCCACACCCCTGAGGAAACTCCCTTTCAACTGGTTGGCTGCTTATAGAAGACCTCATCATGGGAGCAATTACATTATATCAGATCTCATCATGAGGGATGACCATATCCCAACTGCCAAGGCAATTTGACACACAAGTTTAACCATCATGGAAAGTAAGGGAAAATACACATAGAAGAAAAGAATAATAATCACAATAAGTCCACTATTGTTTTTGTGTATACCTTTGACACAAAGAATTTAAAGATCCTTCATACTTCAGGCTTAAGTAAGATGACTCACTCCATTACTAGGATTTGACCTTTTCAATACAACACTGTTCAGCAACCATAAATCATCACAATGAATCATAGGGATAGAGGTTCATTTCTGAAGTGGGAAGAGTTTTCTGGTGTAACTGATAAATTCTTTCTCATTTAAAAGTTACAATAAAGTAGAAAGAGAAGATTATAAAACTCTAAGAAAGTAAAGTGTTGCTAAGTACCAATTAAAGTCTAGAATCTAGGTTATAATAGATCACCAACCAAGGTGTTAATATCATCAACCAAAATACCATGTTGGTTAATATTCCTTGGGACAATTTGTGCCATTACTGCTAAATTTCCTAGAGGTCTCAGGAGATGAAATTCTTCAAGAAGTTGTACTACTTAAAGACCCATGCCAGAGGAAGACAACAGACAGAAAGAGGACCTTTGGTGGAAAGTCACAAGCAGAGAACTCCTGGGCTGGGAAGCCTTGTTTGTTCATTTGTTTTACTAGCCCCATTTCTAGGATTCACCCAAGACCAGATGTTCTCAACTTTCGTTCACATTAGAATCACCTCAGGAGCTTATAAAAATCCCAAAATTCAGGCTACAAACCAGATGAGTTAAATCATAATCTCTGGTGTATGGAACCCAGGAATTTGTGTTTATAAAAATAAATGAGAAACCACCTCACTCACATTAGATGACAATGATCAAAACAATGGGAAACAACAGATGTTGGCAAGGTTGAAGAGATGCTGGAATGCTCCATTGCTGGTAGGAAAAGTAAAATGGTAGAACACTGTGCTAAACAATTTGGTGGTTTCTCAAAAAGTTAGAGCATAGAATTGCCATATAATCCAGCAATCCCAATCCTAGATATATACCAAGAAGGCATGAAACCAAGAATGCAAATAGAAATCTATACGCCAATTCATTGCAGCACTTTCCATGATAAGCAAAACATGAAAACATCCTAAATGTCCATCAACAGATAAATGTATAAGCAAAATGTGATATATACATACAATAGAATTTTACTCAGCCACAAGCAGAAATGAAGTTTTGATGCATGCTATAACAGGATCTCTGGTAGCATAGTGCCTAAAGCACTTGACTGCTAACCAGAAGGCTGGCGGTCCAACCCCACCAGCCACTCCTC
>NW_006921948.1:2316420-2334299 GCF_000298275.1 Orycteropus afer afer
AATATGATGAGCAAAATAAGTCAGTAGCAAAAAGACAAACACAATCTGATCTCACTTATATGAGATAAGAAAATATATAGAAACCAAAGATAATTAGTGGTAACCAGTGGTGGGAGGGAAGGGCAAAAGAAGAGTTTTTGTTCAGGGGGTATTGAGTTAACGGTGGTGAAATAATTTAGAAAAGGATGAGATAACAGTTGTATAACATGAAAATGAAATCAATGTCACTAAACTATACATATAGAAATTGTTGAATTGGTGAATGTTTTGTTGTAAATATTTTCACCACAATAAAAAGTCGATTAATTAATTAACTTAAAAAGAATTAATATTATTTCTTCACAGACTCTTCCAAGGAATTAGAGAGAAGAAAATAGTTCTCAACTCAAACACATCAAAAGAAAACTACAGGCCAATATCAGGTACAAAGATAAATGCAAAAATATTCAATGAAAAGTAGCAAGGCAATCTAGAAGCATTTTAAAAAGATCAGAAACCATGATCAAGAAAGACTTATCACAGGCATGCATATGCATTCAGCCTATGAAATTCAGTCAACATAATAAACCTTATTAATAGAGTAAGTCATATGCCCTTACCCTCCTGCAAGATGGCGCGGAGAAAGAGTATCTGATATTTTTAGCTTTAAATTCCAGACTTATTCACTCATACATCTGTCCCTTGGTGTCCACAGGTGATTGGTTCCAGGGCGCCACCCCCATATCAAAATCCATGGATGATCAAGTCTCTTATATGAAGTAGTGTAGTATTTGCATATAGCCCTCAGACACATCTTCCTATATACTTTAAATCATCCCTAGATTACTTATAAAACCTAATACAATGTAAATTCTATGTAAATAGTACTTTATGCTCCATCTTAGCCTTCGAGGGACTGCTTTGACCACTTAGTTACTTGTTTCCAGTATTTTTAATCTGTGGTTGAATTCAGGGTGCAGAACCAGAGATATGGAAGGCTGACTGTACATCCAATTATCTACTTATCATCTCCACTCATAGACACATCAAACTCAATAAGCCAAAACTGAGCTCATGATATCAACCCTGACCACCAACTCAGTTACTTCCAAACTCTTGCACATTTGAATTGGTAGAAACTTACACATGTAGTTGTGCAGACAAAAATAACAGGGTTCTCTTCTTCCACTTCACATCCAATCCATCAGCAAATCCTCTTGGCTATACCTTTAAAAAGACATTCAGAACCTGTCTATTTTCACTAGATCTACTGCTATCATCCTAGTCCAAGACCTGATTATCTCTCTTACAAACTACTGCCAGAGCCTCCTCACAGGTCTGTCTGCTTCCATCTACACTCCCCTACAGTCAATTCTCAACCCAGCAGTCAGTGACTGTATTAGTTTATCGCTGGGTTAAAAGTTATAGCCAAATATAGCAACAGAAGACAAACTAATCTGTCTTACCTCACATATTTTCAGATGGTCAGGATCTAGGATGGACTTTTCTAGTTGATTCTGTCTCAAGGTTTCTCTGGGGTTGTCAGCTGGGCCTGCACTCATCTGAAGGCTTGACTGGGATTGGTGGACCTGCTTCCAAGACAGCTTAATCACATGACTGTTGGAAGGAGTCTTTCCTGTCAATAAGTTGGCTGTAATCAGTTCCTTGCTGGGTTATGACAGGAGGGCTGTGTTATCCACTCCACTAGTTTGCCTGCATGTCTTCATGGCATGACAGCTAGCTTCCTCCAGAGTAAGTGATCTAAGAGAGAGACAAGAGAGAAGCCAAAGTATCATTTACAATCTAAGCTCAGAAGTGACATGGATGAACTTGGAGGACATAATGCTGAGTGAAATAAGTTAATCACAGAAGGACAAATAGAGTATTAGTTCATTGTCGTGGAGGGTCAAGGAAAGGTTTATATATGGAGTGAAAATTTCTTTGATGGTTGCCAGGGGTGAGAGAGGAGGGGAGGAACAACACACACACACACACACACACACAAATGCATTGACCCATGTCACTTTAGTTTTGTGTATTTCACTGTACATAAATTATATTTCAATAAAATGCATTAAAAAAATAAACTTTAAGCTTCCAGAAATTCTATTCCCAATTTATTGCTTCTTCCATTGCACTTTCAATTTCACACACAATATTTGGGAGAAAAAAAAAAAACCTTCTTTACTTCTGCTTAATTGTCTTTTCCTGCAACTCTCTGTAGGCACACATTTTGCCTACTGTATTCACTGATGTATCACAAAGGCCTAGATCAATACCTGGTTCATAGTAGATAGTAAAAATTTGTGAATGAAGCCGTGAATGGGAGATGACCTCTGCCTCATGATATGGAGGATTCCCCACACATAAAAAGGATGTTCAGATTCAGACCAAACTTCA
Organism: Orycteropus afer afer; assembly: GCF_000298275.1. Lineage (NCBI taxonomy): Eukaryota > Metazoa > Chordata > Mammalia > Tubulidentata > Orycteropodidae > Orycteropus > Orycteropus afer. The sequence goes on from NW_006921948.1 coordinate 2,318,800, forward strand.
TATATGAAAAGTACAGCTAGTAGTAATAGTAATGGTGTTATATGAATCATATTCACTGGTGTTGTTCCCAGCTATTATTGTCATAAATGTTCCTACATCTGTCTAGTCTTTCACCTAGCATATTGACACTGTAAAAAAAAAAAAAAACCAAAAAAGTCCATGAAATTAAATGTAATGCAAATTTTCTTGATATTTATAAAAATATATATGACAAGGAAGAGCTCGCTGGTTGGTATAAAGCACAAATATTGGTTAATCCTCTTATGGATCAGTCAGGGACCAGTGATAGCTTTCTTCCACAAAAATGTACCAATTCATCCACAAGCATTTGGAAACTGTCTCTGCCCGGTTCTACTCCATACTAAATGACAATCAGAAATGCAAAAGCATTGGCACAGGGTTTCATATTCTACACCAGAATAAGAATAATCTTGTTATTTAATTTGTAGATGCAGTTAAATCCTTTCCCCCTTTGATGTCTTTCTTATTCTGACAGATTACCTGTCAATAAGTTGGTTCTAACAGGAAACACTCAACTGGAAGCTAACATTTTGTCATAGCAACAATCAGAGATGTAGTATCTTTCAGCAAATAGGATGATATTCATTTCAACCAGTGACAAGCAACAATTGCTACTATACCAAATGTGACTGGGTCAAAATTTAATGTATCTCCCAAAAAACCTGCATGTGCAATTTGTCATCCAGAGAGGTGTATTGTGAACTCTTCTGCCCGGATTGTCACTGAAAACTCAGCTAGTTTTAGTGACAGAAGAAAGTAAAAGAAAAAAACAAGAATCTTAAAGCACAAAACATAATTAGCATCCTCACGGCAATAAAACAGTCTGACAAATGCTGTATTTAACATGTTGTAACAATGTCTTCGTGGGACAGTGCACTACCTCATTTCCCACTCACAGAGGATTCTCTTCCTGATATAAAGCTAACAATAGGGCTTAATAAGGCATGGACTAAAATACTTATTTAGGAGCTCTGGTTGCATAGTGCCTAAGGCACTTGACTGCTAAGCAGCAGGCTGGCGGTTCAAACCCACTCCTCAGAAAGAAGGTTGGGCAATCTACTTCTGTAGTGATACTGCCTCAGAAACCCAAGGAGGCGTTGCTATGAGTCAGGGCCGACTCAACAGCACATAACAACAACAACAACAAAGATACTTATTTATAAAGAATAAAGGAAGGGGAAAATAAATATCCTGGGTGGTTTAGTACAGGGATGGAAAAAATGAGCAAATAGAAACTGAACGAAATGGTGACAGACAGACTAAATGAGTGATCAGCTTTAAGGGAACAGGTAGGGAGGAAGAGAGATGGAAAGACAGCTACTGAGGAGTCACAAGAACAACTTGAAGCAGATGATCAGAGACTGAGAAGGAGACCGTTAGTCCTGCTGTTGGCTGCTGCTCACTGGATGCAGACTCACAGCCACTCTCTGTGTACAGAGCTGAACTGCCCCATTGGATTTTCGAGGCTGGAACCTTTATGGATGCAGATTGCCAGATCTTTCTTCTCTGGAGCCTCTGGGTGAGTTTCCACCACCAAGCTTTGGATTAGCAGTCGAGGGCTTAACCATTGTGCCGCTGGGGGGCCTAGTATGAGGAGATACTGCAGTTATTTTTTTACTGAGCTTCCCGGGCCTCAGGCACTGGAGAGAAGAAGCCATGAAGGTGCTCCTATGGCATGGATACAGAGGCAGCAGGGTTTACACACAGGTGTTATCTCCAGTTGATGGGTAACAGTTATCTGGACCTCTGCATTGAGGAGGATTTTGATTGCTCTTCTGGGCCCAGCAGGAATGACGGTCTCAGAATCTTCCATGCCTCCATGCCTCCCTTTTTTGGTGAAATTTAGTGAGACGAACTATCTAAAGAGTTCGGACAAGGTGTGGCACAGAATGAACTATATGAAGTAGATGCCTTCAGAAGTAGTATGGTAACATCCAACTCAGACATATTTCAGGAATAAAGGAAACTGATTGGCTCAAGAACTGAAAGGTCCAGAGGTTAAATATACATCAGTTGAAGCTTGAACCAAAGGTTCGTAATGTCTCTGTCTCGGTTTCTTCGTGAATATCTCAGCTCTACTCTCCTCCTTGAGTCAGATTATTCACTAGGCTGGCTTCCCTCATGGTAGCGATATAGCGCCAGCATTTCTAGGCCTCACATCCACACGTCAAATGCTCAATCTCAGCAGCCCATTTTGTAGGCAGCTTCTCTAAAACAAAAGGGAGAGCAGGTGTTCCGGTTCTGACCACAAATATCCATTACCTAAGCACTTGATAAACATATATACTATTATACATGTTAATGCTGTTAGCAGGATGAGTGACTAATATATCTTGTCCTCAGGTTTGCCAAATCTTGTTTCATTCTTTTAGTATTATTACATCTGTCCACTTGTCTTTTAATAAAATAGTCTAAGTTAGTCATAGAATAAGTTAACTGATGTCTTAAACAAAATACAACCAAAATGCTCCTTAGAAGTAAAGATGGTGAGATTTTAACTCATTTACTTTAGACATGTAATCAGAAAAGACCAATCACTTGAAAAGGACATCCTGTTTGGTAGAGAAGAGAGTCAGTAAAAATTAGGGCAACCCTTAATGAGCTGGACTGACAAAACACAACAATGGATCAAAAAAGACCAATGATCACGAAGAGGGCCCAGGCCCAGGCCACATATCGTTCTGCTATACATAAGGTCACCTTGAGTTACAGTCCACTGGATGGCAACCAAGTACAAGTTCAAATATTAAGGCTGGTTGCTTTAGCCTTGGAGACTTCAAGGCTGTTTGTCAAATATATTCTACTAAAAAAAAGAAAAAATATATTTTTCCTGGTCCTGTTAGAGGAAAGATCAGAATTTGTACACTACCAACAAATCATAATTCCCCTATAATCCTGACATACTTCTTTGCCCTGGTTCTAAGGCTGTGGTCCACTTACTAGGGCCACTAGTAAGTTTACAAGTAGTTGTGTTACTGATCAAACCCTTTATGTGTTTACTTTGCACCCCCTAGGTACCAGGCATTCTACTCAGATCTAGAAAGAGCCTGAGACACTCGCCATGATGAGCTGAATGCTATAATACAGATATAACAAAGGCCCTATGTGAATGCAGTAGAAATATGTATATGTATATGTATATGTATATGTATGTATGTATAGCATTGCATTAGACCCAGGGTTTTCAAGCAGCTTAAAATCAAGTGTTTGGCTTTTTGTTTGTTTGTTTTCATCTCTCTTACCAGCCTCTAGCACAATCTTATAGTTTTTTTTTTTTTTTTTAATCTGGAAAATCCAAGTGCAAAGCATTTGCACAGCTAACTATATAAGAAGATAAATTGTCAAAAACACCAACACTTTCTCCTTTACTTATTGCATCCTAATACAACTGTGAGTTTCAAATTATCTCCTTTTGTCAACAAATTTTATTTAGATAGAGCTAGTTATCCAAAACAAGGAAGCTGTTGGAGAAATTTTAAGAACATGCTGCAAGAAGGATTTCATGTCAAGATGCAATTTGTCATCCTGGCTTAATACTGCAAAAGATGTAGTGGGCCTAGGTTTATAAGTTTTGAAAAACATACAGAATGCTGAGAGAAAGAGTGGGAAGGGGAAAGTTCTATAACGTACTTCTTATATTCTAAGTACACATTTCATGGTGTTAATGTTTTATTTTGCTGGTCTGGTTGTTCATTAAAAATTATAAGTGGTATACTATAGAGATAGAGAAAGTCAGATCAAAAATATAAAGACATTAAGGACCTGTTATTTCAGTGCCTTCATGATGATGCCCTCCAATGTGCTATTCCAGTCTCAATAGATGTCAATGAGGGTTCCATTATCAACATGAGTGGTCCCAATGGCTCTTTCAAATACATTTTCATCTCTAAGGTCAAAGAGACTTTAATTTGTACATCTCTCATAGCTGAGACAACTAAACTTCTACTTTTATTTGTGTCTAGTTGCACAAAAATTCTAGTAGCTTTCTAGTGTCAACTAGCAGTCATCCTGTCCCTCACTTACAATATTGTTTACTCACTAACCACAACTAGTGAAGCCTTGGTGGTTAAGGGCTTGGCTACTAACTGAAAGGTCTGTGGTTCGAACCCACTAGCTGCTCTGTGGAAGAACGATGTGGCAGTCAGCTTCTATAAAAATTTATAGTCTGGGGAAACCTAGGGGTAGTTCGGTATAGTCCTTATAGGATTGCTATGAGTTGCAATTGACTCAGTGGTAATGGGGGGGGGTTGGTGAACTACAACTATAAAAGTGCCATCTTCATCCAGAATGCATGTGCCTGTATGTGGGTGAATATATGTGTATTTGTGCTTGTGTGACATAATTCATTTCTCAGTGAATCTTCTAAAAATGTGTTAAAAATCTACAAAATAGTTTACAATGGCTAAAATGGCCTAGAACTGCACAGAGCCATAATGAAATACAGGAGCTCTGGTGGCATAGTGCCTAAGGCATCTGACTGCTAACCAGAAGGCTGGCAGTTCAAACCTGCCAACTGCTCCTCAGAAGGAAGACTGGGCAATCTATCCTGTAGAGATACTGCCTCGGAAAACCAAGGAGGGGCTGCTATGAGTTGGATCTGACTTGATGGCAGGGAGAATAATTAAATATGATCAAATCAGCAAAAGATGCCTAATGTTATTTACTCTAGGATAGCAACTTTCTTTTTAATTTTTTTAATTGTTGAATCGTTTTCTTCAAATGTAATAGAGTTGGGACTCCAATATATTAACTGGATATAAATAGAGGTGTTCTAACTCAAATGCTGAAGATGTGGCATGACTCAAAATGAGTAGAAACAGATGCAAACATGGAATGTAGGAAGTATGAATCTAGGAAATTTGGAAGTTGTCAAAAATGAAATAGAATGTATAAAGATTGATATCTTAGGCATTAGTGAGCTGAAATGGACTGGTTTTGGCTATTTTGAGTCAGACAACCATATAATCTACTATGCCAGGAATGACAAATTAAAGAGGAATGGTATGGATTTATCATCACAAAGAGTATTTCAAGATCTGTCCTAAAGTACAATGCTGTCAGTGATAGGATAATATCCACATGCTTACAAGGAAGACCAGTTAATAATACCAGTTAATAATTCAAACTTACACACCAACCACCAAAAGCCAAAGATGAGGAAATTGAAGATTTTTACCAACTTCTGCTGTCTGAAATTGCCCAAACATGCAATCAAGATGTGTTGATTATCACTGGTGACTGGAATGCAAAAGTTGGATACAAAAGAATTACCAGTAGTTGGAAAATATGGCCTCAGTGACAGAAATAACGCTGGAGATCGCATAATAGAATTTTGCAAGACTAATGACTTATTCACTGCAAATACCTTTTTAAACAACATAAGCGATGACTATACATGTGAACTTCACCAAATGGAATACACAGGAATCAGATTGACTACATCTGTGGCAAGAGGCAATGGAGAAGTTCAATATCTTCGGCTAAAACAAGGCCAGGAGCTGATTGTGGAACAGACCATCAACTGCTCATATGCAAGTTGAAATTGAAGACAATTAAAACAAGTCCACAAGAGCCAAAATATGACCTTGATAATATCATCCTGAATTTAGGGACCATCTAAAGAATAGATTTGGTGCACTGAACACCAATTATCAAAAACCAGAGGAATTGTGGAATGACATCAAGAACATCATCCATTCTATAACACAAAACAGTCTATTATTGAGCATATCTAGGTCAATTGGACAAATATATATACAACTACATAATTGCCTTCAAATAGACATAAGCCTAGGAGTTCAGTAATAAGGGTCACATTTGAACTATGCACAATGCTAAACAAAAAGTAAAACTTACCGAGGGAAATCCAGTATCAGAGTCAAGATCACCTCTTTCCTCTAACCCAAAACTCTCCCACCTTAGCAAGTAAATTGCTTTGCATTCCCCTAAGATTATTTTTTAGATGTACATTTGGGACTTGAACTGCTCATGCAACTAGGGATTGGATTCAGGCCTCAAAAACAACAATACAACTCCCTGCCGTGGAGTCATAGCTGACTCATAGCCACCCCTCCTTAGGCTTTTGAGGTGGTATCACTACAGAAGTAAATTGCCCGACCTTCCTTCCAAGGAGTGGCTGGTGGATTTGAACTGCCAGCCTTCTGGTTAGCAGTCAAATGTGTTAGGCACTATGCTACCAGAGCTCCTAGCAGACTATGATCCCAAACCCTTAAAATTCCCAAGTTTGTTAAAAACTTTTGCCCATTTAAAGAAAATAAGAAAAAAAAAGATAATCAAGAAGAAATAAAATTAAAATATAAAATTCCTCAAATTCCACCATCTAAGTGTAACCACCATTATTAAAATAATGATGAAGAAACATCCAAATATTTCATATATTAATGTATGTATTTCATGTATACACTAAAGCAATCCACTAGCCCATACTGTTGGAGGGTTTATTATCAGAAGTCTTACCTTTTTATTATTACAGATACTGTGGTGAACATCTTTGTAACTATGTCTTATTATGCATATTCTCTTAAGTAATTAGAATCAATTCCAAGAAAATTAAATTAATAGGTCAAAAGTTAACTATTGTATGTAAAAATTCCTTTTGCTATGTATTTTCTCATCACCCTCCAGAAATGCTGTAGATTTGTATTCCCATCAGTAGCATATGAACATTTCCTTTCCTCATACTCTAACACACACTTGGTGCCATTATTCTTTTTATTAATTGCCAATATGATGATGGCTATGAGTGTGATGTGACGATATTCCTGGACCATGGTGAGCCCATTTGATCTACAGAGTTGAATCTTATTTTGATTAGAAAAGTCTTCCTGAGTTATAACTTTCAAAAATTATATTTATCTTCCATTCTTTTAATCAGAAACACTAGCTATGAGTATTTGTGATTACCTTTGTTTACTTTCCAGATCTGGGCATTGTTAGAAATATACCATTACCATTAGAAAGAAATGCTCGGGAGTCCTTGTTGTTTTGGGGGACCCACCCAGAGAAGATAATGGTCAGGGGGCTATGTGCAGCATGTGTTCTTCCTTGGGACTCTCCTTCATTCCAGTCCAAATTGTGCTGTATGTGGCAGCCACACTTTATGTCTTCTGAGAGACAGAGCTACCCTTCTTTTACCAATGATGATGATTCTTCCTTGTTTTGACACGGTTTCAATGATAATAAAGAACCTAAGCTGCTGCTGCTTTTTTTTTTAACTTTTATTGTGGTGAAACATACACAACAAGACAACAAGACATTCACCAGCATAACAACTTCCCCATTTACAGCTCAGGGACATTGACGACACTTTTCATGTTGTGCTATCATTATGGCTATCTTTTTCCAAAACATTCCACCATCATCAGCATAAACTCAATGCCCCACAAATAAAAACTTCCCTTTTCCCCCTCCCTCCTACCCCTGGTAACCACTAATAATCTTTAGGGATATATATATATTTTTTCAAGCTATCTAAGAATGTCTGCCCCCTCCCCTCCCATCTCTGGTAACCAACAAAGAAAGTTTCCTTCCATGTATAAACCTTTCCTTGGTGTCCACAATAGTGGACTAATATATTTGTCCTATGATTGGCTTATTTCACTCAACATATTGTCCTCCATGTTCATCCACATTATGTGGTGTTCTGCAGATTCTACATTATTCTTTAGTGTATGCACCCAGTTTGAGAACCTAAAAGCTTTTAAAGCTAGAACTACCACCTCAGTTATTAATTATCCATAATAAGATCCATGTTGGGCATAAATGTAAAATAATAGCCATATTTTGTCAGGATATGTTTTCTTTTAATCTTTCAACCAAAAATAAACACATATCCATCTGATAGACTGATCTCATTTTGATTATAATTTGAAAATAAATATTTAGAAGACACAAAATAAAATGTTTAAGTCACCTTCTTAAATGGAAAACTGTTATACTCTTTGCACTATGGAAAACTGACATTTTTGTCAGAATGAGCCTCCTTGTTCATTTCCATCCTCTTCTGAGCTTTGAAAACATAAACTTCTTTGCATTTGCATCCTTCATCCTTTTTTTGTAATCATGAAAATAACATCTGCCCTTTTATTTTTATTTTTTTTTAAAAAAGGTAGAACAACAAAAAAAAAACTTCATATAATGTTAACTTTAATTTCTTGAAGAATCTTGTTAATTACTGACCAACCATTTCTCTATAACCCTCATGTACCTCCCCAAACCACTATCTTACTACTCCCAACGAAATCTTGTAATACTTGGTGCAACCAGTTTGTGCTTTTGGAAAAAGTATAAACCAACAGAAAAGAACAGTTGTCCTTCTGTCTCTCAAAACTATCTTGTCATTCCTAGGTACTGTCTATTCCTCAGAATCGCAGAATTCTTATCATCTGCCATTCATATTTGAATTCAGTATTTTCTCATCCCAACATGAAATCAAAATAGAGCCTTAAAAGCAAAGAACACTAGAAACCAGATGACATACCTACTATTCAAGGGTTCTTAAGCTGATTTGGGAAACAAGGATAAACACAATCTAATATCAGTTGGATAGTTACTATCTAGTTTCCCTTTCTATTCCAAGCAGAAAATTGGGATACAGAGATATTACTCTTGCCAACACCCTCTCCTGCTTCCCTGTGTCCTAGCTTTGTAGAGCTCTGCTCCTGTATTGCCCACTGCTGGAATGTTCATCCTGTGTCTTTCACGTTAGTGCACATTTCATCACTGACTCTTGTTTATTCTTCATAAATCAGCTCAGGTGCCAGCTCCTCCAGAAAGCCAATCCTTACCCTCATACGGACCAACCCAATCCTACATCACACTAAAAATGTCCCCTTCCATATCTGTATTCTCTACTTGCCTTCCAGCTCCATGAGAGCTCTGCCTTTCCAGCCTCATAAGCAAAGCCTGACTCAAAAGAGGATATGAGCAAATGTTTGCTAAATGAAGGAATGAGGAGTAGCTTTGCATAGTACTATATTCTTAGGTCACTGCAGAGGTTGCATTAAATTGTTCGATTTCATTTTCATCTAAGCTTGTGCAGTAAGCAGTACAGATACTATTGTTCCTAATCAGGTAGGACACTGACCCTAAGTTATCTGATTAATTTTCCCAAGGTCACTTAGTTGGACATTCATTTATGCCCTCCTTCCTTCCCTCTGTTCCTTTCTCCTATCCTTACATCCACCATTCCATATTAAAGACACCACTAGACATCGGGGATATTTATATAAACAAGATACAATTTACATTTTTCAGTGAAAGTGATGCACTTGTAAACAGATGACAGAGAAGGTATTAGGGGATTAAGGGGACACTGTGTTAATAATGCAGGTACTCTGAGAAGCGGATCCATGATGGGATTACATATGCAAGAGAGTTACTGGAGAGACACCTAGGAGAGACAAAGTGGGGGGAGCAGTAGCAACACTGGAGGTAACCATCAGACACTGGTGCAGGTAGAGCCCCCGTGAAGGAAAGAGGAAAGGAAGGAGATTGGATGAAGATTCTCACACTGCACAATAGTTCTAAGAATGTTTTGATGAGACCTGTGGGGCGCTGTTGAGCCAAAGCTGCCTGTCAGAAAAGTTGTGCAACTTGCCAGAATTGTCCTGACTTTGTACTCCTGCTACACACTCAGTCACTAAGAACAGTCTGTGGGAAGTGTGGCCTCCGTGTGAATGTAGTGGTGGATTTAGAATGCCAATGTCAGGGCCACTAGCCAACTTTGTAACGTGCATCAGGAGATACGAGTGGCACGTTTTCATGGCTATGCAGACAGCTTCTCTAGCTAGGTGAGTGACACGAAGACACAAGAAGAGGGGGGCAGGTTGTGCTCATCACATTCCAGCCAGATAGAGCAGAGGAACCAAGCAGAATAGGGCATGAGTGGATACTGTGGGTGTGTGCCGGGGAGGTGTAGCCATTCAAGGCTTTCTCTCCAAAAAAATATATTAAATGTAACACCTCCTAGACGTTTTAGGTAGTATCAGTGCAATCCTTGCGAGTTTGCTCAATTTGCAACTGCATCACTGGAATGGTTGAATGACTACAATGGTCATTCTCAGCTCTAGGATTTTAATAGAGCTTGGGGCAGGGTCAGAAGTGGAGAGAATTCCATGGGTAAATAAATTTTGGATATACTGAGTTAAAGAAATGTAGCATGATGTGTGTGTGTGTGTGTGTTTCCTCTCAATATTTTCTATGCCTGCAATGGGTGTATTTACATGGTGAATCTATCTCCAGGAAAAAGATTTAGTGTGAAGTGTGTCATAGATCAATTTGCCTAAGAAACCCTATTTTCTCACAGAGAAGTTCCAGGAGCTAGTCTTTTGCAAACCATTTTGAGAAGTAGTCACTTAGTTGAACAACTTTATGTCCCTGAGATTTTATTCACACATAGTGACAGAGTAAAGGATGAGTCAGAGCCCTGGTGTGTCACTTTCATAACCTTTCTGTACTGTGTCATAGGTCTTACAGAGCAGTGGCTCACAGCATGGATTCGGGAGTAATACAGAACCTCGTTTGGTCCCCACACCTGCTGCTCACTAGCTGTGTGACCACAGACTGTGTCATCACAGCACTCTGCATCTTAGGATCCTCACTGCAAAGTGAGAATATTAAGAGTAATTTTCTTGTAAGGTTGTTAATATCGTTAAATGGAAGCTAGTAAATAACCTGACACCTAGTAAGCACCTAATCAATGTTAGCTTGTCATTATTAGTAAAAATTTCATCAGGAACTATTTTCCTTATGTGTAGAAAGACTTTGCAGAATCTACTCATTCTTATTAGCTACTCCTCGGAAGGAAGACTGGGCAATCTACTTCCGTAGAGAAACCACCTCAGAAACCCAAGGAGGGGTCGCTATGAGTCAGATCGACTGAACAGCAGTGAGTTATTTTGTTTTTCTTTTACCAGGAGTCCCTTGGAATCTGCTCCCTATCTTTCCACCTTCGGCCTTCCTTCCTGTCCTTCCCCTTCTCTCTTTCCTTCCTGGATCTTGCTGACTTGCTCTTTCTCTACTCTTTTTTTCACCTTTAGCTCTGCATATTCTATGAAGTAGACAAGTGTGATCAGGCCAAGAAGAAGAGAAACATTCAAGGGCTCTGAAATCTAGTGGCTCATGTTTTTGAAGAGATAATTCCTTTAACAAAAAGAAAGACCATGCTTTGGAGTGGAGACTGAGATAAAGCATTCCTGACGGGGAAGGGCAGGAGTGAGCGTACTGCAAGGGCTTAAGAAGTATGTGCTTCAGAGCCAGCCACACCTGATGTTGTCATTGTTTAGTTGGATGGCCTTGGGTTAGGCACGCAAGGTTTCTTTGCTGGAGATTTCTCATTATAAAATGGACAAATAAGGAGCGGTGACATAGTGCCTAAAGCATTTGACTGCTAACCAGAAGGTTGATGGTCCAAACCCACCAGCTACTCCACGGAAGAAAGACTGGGCAATCAACTTCTGCAGATTTATCACCCAGGTAACCCAAAGGGGGTCACTATGAGCTGGAACTGACTCCATGGTAGTGAGTTTGAGTTCAACCAGGGAATTGGAGGATTAAATGAGATAATATATGTAAAGAGTCAAATGCCAAAGTGGACACATATGAAATGCTCAGCCAATGTGAAGTCTACTTTAAAGTTTCTGGTGTGGGGATTTCTATAACAATTTACAAAGCGCTTGAACACTCCCAGAGGGGTTAATTGAACTTGACAGGAATGTTTACGAACATGGTCCTTGTTGGTGTTCTGCATGGACTGAGAGACAGAGAAACTTAGCAAGGAGAAAGCAGAACTAGCCCAAACAAAACAGAGGCCCGTAGAAGGGGCAAGCAGAGCACTTACGGCTTGGGACTCGATTTTAATTACTCCCTAAAAGGAGTTAAGAATTGGGAGTTTAAACTATTAATATTGGGGTGTCCATACCCAGAAATGCTGATTTAATTGGTCTGGGGCAATACTCCGGATGTCAGTATTTTCTTCCAAGCTCCTCAGGAGAGTCTAACGTACAGCCAGCACTGAGAACCAGTGCTCTACTTCCTCATTAGTACATTACTTAGACATGTCCAAGGCTTGGTAAATAGGACACGAAATCTATTAGATCTTTGGATGCTACCACTTCTGCACTGCTTCTATGCTTGCCATAGCAGTTACCTCCCCTAGCACTCTGCTGGGTAAGCAATTCCCCGCCAGTGGGCAGCATTGCTCCTCTGGGCATGATGGACTCTACCACTGCTACAACAAGCCGGGAAGTTCTCACCAAGGCCTCGATCGGAACATCACATTTATAAAACTACCTGTTGTGATGATGAAAACTTGAGGCTCATCTCCCTGGGGCAGCGAACCACAGAATGGCGTCACTAACTGCTGCAACCTTGAGTCTTAAGATTTCCAGGATAGTAGCAATCACAAGTGGTAACCAACTCAGAGGGGTGGACTCATGCAAATGTTCATGGGATACTTGACAATATTTGGAAGGAGGGATTTCAATACTCAATCATTAGGGCATGGGATGACTAGAGGTTGAGTATATTAAGTTTAATAAGATCACTTTTGTTTTTAGATCAGGGTTCAGCACACTTTCTTTGTAAAGGTCAAGCTAATAAACATTTTAGCTTTTGTGGGAAATATGATGTCCACTGTAACTACTTAACCACTGTTGTAGTGTGAAGGCAGTCATAGATAATACCTAAACAAATGAGCATGACAGTTTTCCTATAAAACTTCATTTATAAAAACAGGCTGTTGGCTGACTTTGGGAGATGAGCCATCGATTGTAAACCCTTGGTGTACAGGCTGGCAACACATTGTTTGGGATTATTATGATCCTAGTGTTGTTTACATACAAAACAGGCTCAAGTGGTGCTTGTGACAATAACAATGGTAGAGGGGAAATACTGATAAATAGAGAAAATCACACTAAATTCACTGCTGTTCTTGGGAAATATCTGTGAACAGGATGATTCTAAAAGTTAAGAGACACTATTGCTTCATTGGAAGGAATGAATTGACTGCCATCTTACTGGAAATTGCTGAGGACACTAACTATTATGGATCACTAGGGAGTAACCAGAAAATGGATAACTAGAAAATGACTGTTTAATCCACTTACCCTAGATATTGATTTTTAGAATTGGAAATTAAAAACCATAGGTCACCAAAGTTCATGCTGCCAAACCAAACAAGGCATGCTAAGACTTACAAATCAAACTTGCACATTAACCTCCTTTGGATAAAAAGGAATCTCTGTATATACAAGAAGACTAGCCCCCCAACAATATCCCAGTTTAAATATTCTAAAGATTGGGAGGGCTACTGCAGAAGCTCAGAAAATGGTAAATTAGCTGAGAATTTGAGCCTCCTATGTCCTGGGGAAGAACATCATGCTTGGTAAAATAGAGAGACAATGAAAAAGGGGAAGACCCTCAGTGAGATGGATTGACACGGTGGCTGCAACAATGGGCTCAAGCAGAGCAATGATTGTGAGGCTGGGGCAGGACCGGGAAGTGTTTTGTTGTTGTCCATAGGGTTACTATGAGTTGGAGCCCACTCGATGGCATCTAACAACAGCACCTAAATTGTAGAATGAGAAAATAAAGATGAAAGTAGAAGCAAGGACCAGTTTCCTGCCTCCATGCCTGAGATATATGCACACTGAATTCAGGCTGAATCATGTAAGACAGAGCCACAGTACAACATTCTCAATCTGCTACAGAACAGTCCACAGATATCGCACAGAGATTCACACAGTATCGTAAAGAGCTGGTATTTAGTGCCATCACCTTGATCTCTGAGTTCCATATTCCAAATTTTTCTCCAACAGAGGTAGGATGGGAAAACAACAAATATATATTTTTTCTTTTTTTATTGAGATTTGCGTGAAAATTTACAGAGCAAATACACTTTCCACATAGCAGTTCACATACAGTTTGTCCCATGACATTGACCACAGTTTACCACAATGCAAAAGCTCCCCTTCCACTTCCTCCCCATAGTTACCCTGTGTCCATCCTTCCATGCATTCCTGCCCCCTGAGCTGTCTCCCTGTGCATACACTGCCCTTCTGTTCTCCCAGGATTGATCGCTCCAAGGACTGCATCTATCTGATGTAAATGTTCACCCCATATGCCGGTCTATTGTTTGGCTGGAAGCCACAGGCATGGGTTCAATTCCAGACCTGAAGGGAAGCTAGGGGCAATAGTCTCAGTGGTTCCACTAGGCTCTAATGGACCAGAAAACCTGCCCCCCCTTTTTTTTTTCAAATGATTTTGAGTTTTGTTCCACATTGTTCTCCTTCTCTATCCAGGATCTCCTACATAGATCCTCTTCCAAGTGGTTGACAGTGGTAGCCAGGCACCATCTAATTCTTCTGGTCTCATAGTCGTATAGGCTGCAGACCGGATGGTGTACCAGTCACTAGGACTAATTGTTTCCATGAATTTTTAGTTTTCTTCATATTTCTTTACTCTGGATGAGGAGAGACCCATCGTGGCATCTAGATGGCAGCTTGCTAGCTTTTAAGATCCCAGTCACTACTCACCACAGTAGGAGGTGGAACAATGTTTTGTGTAGTATGTTATGCTAATTGAGCTTGATGTCCCCTGTGACTATGGTCCCAAGACCACAGGTTCAACTATTCGGCCTCTCTGGGTAGCTGGCTATGACCAAGCAATGACTAAAACCTTGCCCCTTGTCAGCTTCACTATACACCTGGAAATTCTGATCATACACATAAAGTTATAGGACCATTGTCTGCCAACCCTATATGTATAGGGTTGTTCTTGGGTACACTCCCTACTTCAGACATAACTAATAGTTCAGCCTGTCCACCCATCTATCCACCTGTATACCCATGTTTGCCTTCACTGACAATGCCGTACTATATGTGCAAAAGGGTACACCTTTGTTGTCTGTACTTCCATCATACCTCTTTCTGTCTTTCTCTTCCCCAACGCCACTATATAGATCATTCACATTTGGTACATTGCTCTTCTCTTAACCCAAATCAATACTTATCTCTATCTATCTAACAGTGCTCGCTCCCCTCCCCTCCCACCCCTAGCAACCAACAAAGAAAATGTCCTTCCATACATAAAAGTTTCCTTGACTTTTACAATAAGGGACTAATACAATATTTGTCCTTTTGTAATTGACTTATTTCGCTCAGCATAATGTCCTCTAAGTTCATCCACATTATGCAGTGTTTTGCCGATTCTACATTATTCTTTAGTGTTGCATAATATTCCATTTTGTGTATGTACCATAAGTTGAATATCCATTCCTCAGTTGATGGACACCTAGGTTGTTTCCATCTTTTAGCTATTGTAAATAGTGCTGTGATGAACATGGGTGTGCATATGTCCATTCTTGTCATGGCTCTCACTTCTTTAGGATATATATCTAGTAATGGAATAGCTGGGTCAAATGGTATTTCTAGTTCCAACTTTTGAAGGAATTGCCATAC
>NW_006921948.1:2358515-2366117 GCF_000298275.1 Orycteropus afer afer
GGGGAGAATAGTAAAAAGGACAAAAGTATTAATAATAATAGTAGTTTTAAAACAGACAAATACAAGCCAACTAAGCACCAGAAAAAAAGAAAGAGAAAAAGAAAAAAAAGAAAAAGAAAAAAATCAGCAGAGGACAGGGCAGGGCACCCAGGCTCCGTCCGAGCACACAGTTTGGGATGGAGTTCCTGCAGGCCCAGAACGTGAGTGGGAGTGTGGGGTGGCCGCACCTCTGTTCACCAAGCAGGTGTGGGGTATAAGAGTAACAAGAGGAATGTCACACCTTTTCCATTGTGCAGGTCCAGAGTGTCTTTGGGGTTACTGGAAAGCAGCACCTCTTCTTATGCCTCTAGAATCTGGGAGAGCACTGTCTCTTTAAATATCCAAAATGGTCAAGCCGCTTGTAAACATTCAAAATGGTGGCACCATCCAGACAGGCAAAAGTCCACAGCTCAGCCTGTCTTCCTCTTCACCGCTGCTTCTCCTTTTATTCCATAGCCACCAGAGCAGTCCTCTGTGCAGTCTCTGGCTAGCAGGGCTGATTTTTAGGTTAATTCTTAGGTCCTACCACCACTCGGGAATCTCCAAGCTGTCTGTACTGTCAGGATCGCTCAGGATTGCTGCCAGACCACAGGTCCATATGTCTCCTTTTTTGATACTTTCACGCAAATTCTTCTGCTAGTTGGGGTTTAGTCCACTTCTATATCCTTTCCTTCAAGGCTCAGGAGTCCAGGATTATCTTCTGTGTCTGAGTTAGTTGGTTTCCCTTTTCTTTGTTGAAGAGGGTCTGTTCAGACTTTCTGCCTATTCCACCATCTTGGAATCAATTCCCCAAATAAAATTCTTATGTGTGCCAGAAAATCAATAAGGACTCAATTTATGTCTGTTAACGGAATGAATGAAGATAAAGAAAATCAGCAAAGGAGACAGAAAGTCAGTGGCCAGAGAAGTATGAATAGAACCAAGGGAATACCATCCTGGAAAACAATGGAAGAAAATATTTCAAGGAATGAGCAATCACATGTATCAAGTGATGTTGAGGTTAAGTGAGAAGACAGCTGAGAATTGAACAGTGAATTTGGCTTTAGAAAGGGACAGAAAAATGGTCGTTACTGGAGAGGAATGTAACATCAGGGAGTTTTTGTTTCCCTTTCATTTAATTTCTTTAAAAAGAGAATTCATTCCAATATGTTTGCATGATGAGGAATGCTGCAAATAATAGCATAATTGATGATGAAGGGGCTAGCCTTGCTGGAGTGAAGCCCTTGAGCAAGGGAGGGGTGTTGGTATCTGCTGCACCACTGGAGGGGCTTGTTTTAGATCCCTGCATGGAAAGTTAATTGATTGTGCCAGGAGGGATGGCACAATATGTGGATACTGATGTAGATAGTTTGACAGGTTTAATGGTAGTACAATTTCTCTCCTGATTGCTCCTATTTTCTCAGTGAACTAGAGAATCAAGGTTAGCTGGTGAGAGCGTTATGGATTAAGATGTTAAAAGTGTAAAATAATGGTTGAGGAAGGAGAATATAAGGATGAATGGACCAGGAAAAATGCAGCTGCATCCATGGACAGAAGAGGAGGTCCATTTGAGGACCTGGCCATGAATTAGCAGTGAGTCCAATCTGCATTGTTGTATTTTTCTCCAGCTATAGTTAACTATTTACATGCAGGTAAGGAATAGGTTGTTGTTGTTGTTGTTATGTGCTGTTGAGTCGGCCCCGACTCATAGTGACCCCTCCTTGGGTTTCCGAGGCAGTATCACTACGGAAGTAGGATTGCCCAACTTTCCTTCCGAGGAGTGGCTTGTGGGTTTGAACCACCAGCCTTCTGGTTAGCAGTCAAGTGCTTTAGCCACTATGCTACCAGAGCTCCCAAGGAATAGGTAGATAAATGAATTTAATAAAGATTAGTGTTTTGGTAAGGAGCTCTGGTGACATTGTGCCTAAGGCATTTGACTGATAACCACAAGGTTGGCAGTTCAAACCCACCAGCCCCTCCCAGGGAAGGAAGAAGGGGCAAGGTACTTCTGTAAAGATTTACTGCCTCAGAAACAAAAAAGGGGTCACTGTGAGTCTGAATCAACTTGATGGTCCTCAGTTTGGTTAGTTTTGGTTTGGAGGTTGTTGCGAGGAGTGATCACAAACCCTGAAACAAATTAATGCAGGCAACAGGCAACATTTGGTCAATCATAAGTAATTAGAGACTTTTGGGAGTCCATTGGCACTAGAAGAAATGTTGTCAAAATGACTGGAGGATTATGAAAAAGCCTGGAATGACCCGCCCCAGATCCAGCAAGTCAGATATGTTAAGAAAGTGTTAGTCTAATGACCATTTGAAAGTCAGAAACCCCTCGCTACTGGGCATTGATGGACAAAGGCCTGTGCAGGTCCTGATTGTAATTCTGAGTTTTGTCATATTCTTTGCTGATTCTGACAATTATTGTATTTAAAATTTTCATCCTTTTCTCTCTCTCTCTCTTTTTAAGGGCTTAGGAACTGTATTATATGAAGAAATTTCAGAGAAGAATATTTAGCTTTTGGCATCTGAAGACTGTCTACTGCAAGACTCAAAAGGAGAGTTTGAAGATGTTCTAGTTGTCTTTCCAGCTATGGACTGAAAGCTATACCCTTCCCAATTACTGACCAGTGCCAAATTTGAAGCTCTGGGCCAGTAGGAGGCAGCAGCTCTAGCAGACCTCACCTTAGAATTCACTCTAGATCCAAATGCAGCAACAAAGAGGCTGACTCTCTCCTCCACCACAGCCACAGGATATTGGAACAATCCCAGTGAGGAAATTAGGGACATCTGAGACCTTCAAGGTGAAGTCCACTCTCCCATATCAGGCCAGATAGAAAGCTTGGGGCTACCTCCGGAGATGGTGTCTGCAGTGGATGACTATTACATGGCTTTGGGGAAATTATTATTAAACCAGCTGAGCATTTGAAAACTGCAGTGCACAGACCCTGAATTAAAGGAGGAGGTCAAGACAAAAAGCAAAGGCTTTTGGGTACTGAGGATCAGCACTATCACACACTAGAAATGTTTAATGCTCCTGAAATGCCTAGTCTTGGAGCAAAGGGAACTTCTAGATTCTCCCTAAGGATTCTGTTTCTTGCTTGAATTAACTGTATGAACATAGGGCAATTTGGGAGGAGAATTGATATGGACCTTGATGATATCTGAGAATTTCAAATCCATCCCTAAAACTTGTTGCTACTGCAAGGCAAACACACACACACACACACACACACACACACGCACGCACACATAAACCTATCTTCCTGAACAGAACGTCTTATCTGAAAACCAAAGAAATTGGCCCCAGGGTTAATGTGCATAAACTTTGTGGGTTTGGAACTTGAAAGCCGGCATATTGGGAAATTACTGATTCACAAAAGATTAGCTCATCAGGGATCAGAGAATATATATGGTTGCACAAGTTTCATAGGAGAGACCCATCAGTTTATGAGTTTCCTGGGTAAATTTACTCAGATCGATCAAAAGATTTCCGAGGTGGCTACTGTATGAAATAATCAAGTGAGCTGGCATACAAAAGCCTAGATCTTAATAACTTGTAAGTAAACCTGTAACCTGATAGAATCAACTAAACTTTATTAAACATACTGTAGACTTTGTTGCCTAAACAACAGTGAAGCCATTGTATTATTTCTGGCTTCAACCTTAGGGTTTTTTTTTTTTTGTTGTTGTTGTTGTTTGTTTCTGTTATTGCTGATTTGTTCGTTACTTTGGCAGGAACCTCAGATGGCTGTTGTGCACAAGGTTGCCATAAGCTGGCAGTGGCTCCACCACATCTAACAATAACAATAGTTACATAGACAACTATTATCTGCCTGAAAATGTGAACTTATAATCATAATTAATGGCAATCAAATTCATGGAAGCAAAGGAATTGTCAATAATAGCTCAGTGCTTTTAAGTTGTTTCAATTTTTGTACTATTGTGAATAATGCTGCAATGAACATGGTGTGTGCATGTATCTGTTTGTGTCAAGGCTCTTGTTTCTCTAGGACACATACATAGTAGTGGAATTGCTGGATCATATGATATTTCTGTTTTCAATCTTAAAGAAGCACTTTCCACTGTGTTGTGCCATTTTACAGTCCCACCGGCAGTGTATGACGGTTCCAGTCTGTCCACACTCTCACAAGCATTTGTTGTTTTCTCATTTTTCACTTTGCTTTGAATGCTGGGGTGAGATGATATCTCATTTTTGCTTTGATTTCCATCTCTCTAATGGCTAAAGGCTATGAACCTTACTTGATGTGTTTCTTGGCCTCCCGAGTGTCTTCCTTGGTGAAGTTATCTGTTTGTGTCCTCTGCTCATTTTTTAATTGGATTATTTGTCGTTCTGTTGCTAAGGTGTTGAAGTTTTCTATAAATTTAGGCATTAACCCCTTATCTGATGTGTCATTGCCAAAATGTTTTTTTTTTTTCCAGTCTGTGAGTTCTCTCTTTACTCTCTTGGTGAAATCTTATGATGTGCATAAATGTTTAATTTTTAGGAGGTTCCAGTTGTCTAGTTTGTTTTCTGAAGTTTGTGCATTTTTAGTTATGCTTGATAGTGTATTTGTGCCACATATTAGGGACCCAAAGTTTGTCCCTATTTTTCCTTTGATTCTATAAACTCTGTTTTATATTGAGGTCTTTGATCCATCTTGAGTTCATTTTTGTGTATGGTGTGAGGTATGGATCTTGTTTCCTTTTTCTGCAAATGGATCTCCAGTTTTGCCAGTTCCATTTGTTAAAGAGACTCTCTCTTCCCCATGTGATGAGTTTCAGCCCTTTGTCAAAGATCAGCTGAAGGGGAAGGCAGTATATAATAGGGGAATATCTGTTTTATAGCTAGTTTGTTAAATTAAAAAATGTGAAACTTATGTATTTATTTTAGGTTGCTTCATAATGACTTTGGCATCAAAAGAGCATGTAACCCATAGTTGCTGGAAAATAATGCATGCCTAATAAGTATTTCTGAATAAAAAATAAATAAATGAAATTAAATCTAAATCTTGGTGGGAAAAGTTATGTGACAGATATATTTACAACCTCTTTTTTTTTTTTTTTTTAAGAGAGTAGCTACTGGTACTGCTTATGTGCATTTTGAACACCTCATGGATTTGCTTCTTAGGTTTAGAGATTTGGGGTCATGGTTTTGTGGGACATCCCAGTTAATTGGCCTAACATTATTTCAGATGCTTCTGTTATATATTTACTGGTTCATTGCTTAGTGTTTGGGTTTTTCAAAGCTTTTAAGCAGCCATCAAGGTACAGAAGCTGGTCTCTATTTGCCTGGAGCAACAGAGGAGAAAGTAGAGTCAAGAAAAGGAGGAGGAAATGGAATTTGTGGCTAATTGCCTCCATGAACTACTGCCCCCTTTGCCATGAGCTGAGAAGAACTGATTGGTGCCTGGCTACCACTGCTGAACATTTTACTCAAAGATTCTATAGAAGAATCTAGATCAAAAGGGGGAAAATGTTGAACAGAATTAAAAATTCTCATGGACTCCAGACTTTTTGAAACCATGGAGTCTGGACAAACTCTTAAAACCATTTCCCTGAGATAACCTTCAAACCTTAAACCAAAAATATCCCCTGAATTTTTAAAGCCAAACAATAGTTTAGTTTAACCAGTAAATAATGGCTGCCTTGAACATTGTGCTCTTTCAAGATCTATCTTTATGGGCTAAGCTTTACAGCAGCAACTCAAAAGATGAAATAGGAAACTCAGGGGGTGGTGAGTTTATGTTAATGGGGGAGGAACAACTCAGAAAAGGATGGTGATCATGGTTGCACACCCCAAAGTATATTATCAATGTCACTGAACTGTACATGCAGAAACCGTTGAACTGGTGTATGTTTGGCTGTGTATGTTTTCAAAAACAACAAAAATGAATTCGAAAAAAAAAAAAAAAAAAGAAATAGCTCAGTGCAACTCTCAGTATTATATCAGAGACATGGCCAAAGAAAACATCCAAAGAGCAGAGTCTTGCATTCCCTGCTTTCACAGCCTTTAATAGCATAACTTAAAAATTAAAGCTTACATAAGACAGTCTTAACACTTAAAAGAGGAAATACAGATGAATCAAGCCCCCATCCTATATTTCAGGTTCGCCAGAAGAGAACAAGTACATACCAAGAGACATTTTTCTTCACAAAACAGACCAGCTGTGGATTGAATCCTTATCTCTGAACATCCAATCAATTTAAATTTTTGTCAAAATACAAATTGTCATAGACCCCTATCATCAACATGGAGCTGTTCTACCAAAAAGCCACTTTCCCTGGTGTGAATTCATCTCCTGCCTCTCAGCAGAACTTCAAGCATGTTTTCAAATGTGCAATATTCAATACCCCTCATAAACACCGAGGAAACCCCAAAAGAATTCCATTTCTAAGTGTAGCTAATGTGAGGAAGAATCAGATTTCCGAGTGAGTCTCTGAAACATTCTTATGGAAAGTGTGACCAGTTTGTAGAATGAGGCGGCAGCCCTGCACATAATTACAAGTCCAGTTCTGCATTGCCCACGGCGGCAGGTGCTAACGCTATCAGCCGCATCCGTGAGCCAGTCCAGCTGCAATTCTCTTACCCTGAGCTGTAAATGAAAAAAGCGTATGACAGAAAACTTTCTGGAATCTACTGCTGTGTCATCTAATCTGCATGAAGCATTTCTGTAAATGTACGTCTGGATAGCTTAGAGGAGAGAGCTCTGGGCTGGGAATCAGACCTGGAGTCTAGTCTTAGTTGTTGTTGTTTGTTGTAACTGGAACAAGCCACAAACCTTCGATGTCTATCTATTGTTCTTTTAATCCAGCCTGATCCAAGCATCACGCACCACAAAAGTGACCCATGGTATGTGAAAGAAGAGCCTCTAATTCCAAACTGTCCTCTATTTTAACCCTGCCCCACCTGAGTCTGAAATCTAAGCATGATTTCTAACAATTCAGCTTCGCCCCTGCAAAATTGTTATTTGTGATTGAGGCACTTTGTGTATTCTGAACTTTCCCTCAAGGATTTTCTCAGGCCATTCTATTTGTTCCTGAATTAGACAACCTTGTTCTGCCCTTGGGGAAGCCTTGAAAGCCACATAACTAGCTTGAATTGGTGCCTGCCCTGTCCTGTGAGTTGGGTGCACTCTGGCACTCAGTTTTCTCTCTATAAAATGTGGTTATGGCTAAGAATTCCTGCCCTTTCCCTACAGATCAATTATTCTTATATTTTATGAATATACAAATAGTAACACCACAGAAAGACACAAGCTTTCTAAAGTGTTCACATTTTAAATTAAGTGTGTTTTGCATATGCATAAAATACAGGATTTTGTCATCATGCACAATAAAGCAAAAACCCTTTCATACTAATTATGTCAAATGGATTAAATAACTTCTAGCTGTCATGGAATTTATTGACTTTCTCCGTTCTTGGAAAGATATATTTCTTTGTTGTTGTTGAGTCGGTTCTAACTCACAGCCACAACAGAATGAGACACTGCCCGGCCCTACACCATCCTCACCGTCCTTGCTAGTCTTGAGCACACTGTTGCAGCCACTTTGTCAATCCACTTCATTGAGGGTCTTCCTCTAAGT
>NW_006921948.1:2366442-2371259 GCF_000298275.1 Orycteropus afer afer
TTTCAGACTGCAGATGTTGGTAAAAATCTTCAGTTTCTTCATCTCTAGCTTTAGTGGTTGGTGCATTAATCTGAATAATAACCTTGTTAACTGGTCTTCCTTGTAGGTGTATGGATATTATCCTATCACTGACAGTACTGTACTTCAGGAGAGATCTTAAAATGTGTTTGACTATGAATGTGGCGCCACTCCTCTTCAATTTGTCATTCCCAGCATAGTAGACCATATGATTGTCTGATTGAGAATGGCTAATACCCATTTATTTCAGTTCACTAATGCCTGGGCTATTGATCTTTATGCATTCCATTTCATTTTTGACAACTTCTAATTTTCCTAGATTCATACTTTGTGTGTTCCATTCTCCACTTATTAATGAATGTTTGCAGCTCACTCTTCTCATTTTGAGTTGTGTCACATCAAAGACTGTAAGCCCCAAAAGCTTTACTCCATCTTTATTGATAAGATTCTCCTTGAGGAGGCAGCCCTTCCCCAGTCATATTTTGAGTGCCTCCCAAGCTGAAGGTCTCATCATCTGGCATTATTCATACACTGTTCTGCTACTATCCACAAGGATTTACTGGGCTTATTCCTTTTTTAAAAGTAGACTTTCAAGTCCTTCTTCCCAGTCTACCTTAGCCTGGAAGCTCTGCTCAACCTGTGCACCACAGGTGACCCTGATGGTATTTGAAATACTCTGCTCGTATTTTAAATCCACCATTCATCTGTCAGTTTGTTGTACTGTGGTGCTTTGTGTGTTGCTGGATGTTATAAGCTATGCAACCATGTAAAGACATATTTAGAGAAAGGAACTTCTTCCCCTTCTACCCAAGCAAGGGAACGAGTCAGGGCAACGGAGTACCACACTTGTACTTACACCTTTACTCCATCTCTCTCATAGCTTCTCTGATGGGAGATGGAAAGGGGATTTTGCTTAGACAGAGTGTGATGCATCTATTACATTTTACCACTGGACAAGCTTACTAAAGGATGGCCTTTAAGGTCACTATGAGTCACAACTGAGTTGACAGCAGTGGGTTTGGTTGGTTTTGGCTGCCAATATGACAATGAATGGAAATAAAATCTTGCTGAAGATAATTCAAAAACGGTTGCAGCAGTATATTGACAAAGAACTTCCAGAAATGCAAGCTGGTTTCAGGAGAGGACGTAGAACAACGATTATCATTGCTGATGTCAGATGGATCTCGGCTCAAAGCAATGAATACTAGAAAGATGTTTACTTGTGTTTTATTGACTATGCAAAAGCAATCGATTGCGTGGATCATAAAAATTATGGGTAACATCGAGAAGAATGGAAATTCCAGAACACTTGATTGGACTCATGAGGAACGTTTACATAGGCCAGGAGGCTGTCATTCGAACAGAACAAGGGGACACTGCATGGTTTAAAATCAAGGAGGAAGTGCATCAGGGTTGTATCCTTTCACCATATTTGTATCTTTCCAACATACTTGTTCAATCTGTATGGTGAGCAGATAATCTGAGAAGCTGGACTATATGAAGAAGAATGTGACATCAAGATTGGAGGAAGAATCATTAACAACCTGTGATACGCTGATGACACAACTTGCTTGCTGAAAGTGAGGATGACTTCAAGCACTTATTGATGAAGACTGAAGAATATACAGTCTGCAGTATGGATTACATCTCAATATAAAGAAAACAAAAATCCTCACAAATGGACCTATAAGCAGCATCACAATAAATGGAGAAAAGATTGAAGTTGTCAAAGACTTCACATTGCTTGGTTCTACAATCGACGCCAACGGAAGCAACATTCAGGACATCAGATGACATATAGCACTGGGCAAATCGGCTGCAAAGGATCTCTTTCAAGTGCTGAAGAGCAGAGATGTCTTCTTGAGGACTAAAGTGCACCTGACCCACGTCAAGGTATTTTTAATTGCGACACATGCATGTGAGAGCTTGGCAATGAATAAGGAAGACCGAAGAAGAGTTGATAGTGTTGAGTTGTGGTGCTGGTGAAGAATGCTGAAAGAACCACGGACTGCTAAAAGAACTAACAAATCTGTCCTGGAGGAAGTGCAGCTGGAATGATGTCATGATTGGTAAGGTGAAAGGTTGATGAAAGAAAGGAAGGCTCTCAATGAGATGGACTGAGACAATGGCTGTGGCAATGGGCTCAAGTATGGCAAGGATCATGGAGCTGGCTCGGGACCAAGCAGTGTTTTGTTCTGCTATGCATAGGGTCACTATGAGTTGGAGATGACACGATGACACCTAACAAGAACAACACTGGAATTCATAAAATTAATTTATCAATCTATGTATCCCATGACCTATTAATGGTGGCTAATTCACAGGTCCATCATTTTAGAGATTCCTTGTTTATTTAGGGGAGCTCTGGTGGTGTAGTGCCTAAGGCATTTGACAGCTAACCAGAAGACTGGCATTTCAAATCCACCAGCACTCCTCAGAAGGAAGACTAGGCAATCTAGTTCTACAGAGATACAGCCTTGGAAACCCAAGGAGGGGTCGCTATGAGTTGGATCTGGCTCAACGGCAGTGAGTTTGGGTTTTTTTGTTTGTTTGTGTGTTTAGGCTTTGATCTCTAGGCTAAATTATTGAATTTCTGGTATCATGAATTTTGAACCATTCGAGAACTATTTCCTGCATCTTGCATTGCCAAATGTCATGTGCTGTCTATGTCTACTGAATAGTCATGTCATAGCATGTTTCTCTCACCCTAGAATAAAAAGAAAATTATAATTTACACTGATTTTATATCCTGAATGAATCAGGAAAAAAAATCTATATTAGTCAAGGCAAGACAAGTTATAACAAAATTTGGAATACAGCATGAAAAACCATCTCTCTAAAACATTCCAAATGCATACACAATTGTCACACTAAAAAAAATGTTTTTCTTACACACAGTTGATAGCAACCACCTGCCACTTGATTTTTGCATTTTGATTTCTAACCAACACTTACTAAGCTACTAATGCAACTATTAACACATTCTGATTTCTTTTGATGTTATTAAAGGTAATACACAATAGATTCCCCACAAACATTAGCTGAAAGAGAGACTCTTTTTTGTCACTTAACATTATGATGTGAGAAAATATAGACCACAAATACCATTTAATGTTTGGCAGTACACATTCAAAGAAAAAATAATAGCTCTTATGTTGCCATTAAATTCATTGTGTCAACTCAATTGTTTGTAAACTGGGAGACTTAATTCTTCATGATTCAAATAATGGCACTGCATACAAGAAGCTTATGACACAACTGAATCAGGATGCCCTCCATGACACAGCAGTTTACTGGAGGCAATGCTCTGTGAGCTTGAAACTAAGTGGGATCTACCCTGATTGGACAGCCTTTCAGTGTTTACTTTCGTGGAAGTTCTAAATTCTTTGTAGTTAAAATGTATATATTCCTATTTGTTTGATTATCTTCCCAATCTACTCTTGAGATAAAATTGCTTAAATGAAAGTGTTTACATTTTTAAAGAAACATGAGATCCTAAATATATTTGAATCTATCCTGCCTGGCAAAATAGTATAATTATACATAAGCATAGCTGTCTAAACCTAAATTAAAGGTGAAAAGTGGGGTAAGACTGAAGGAAAAAATGCAAAGAAGATCTATATTTATCTTTAGTTTCTACTGAAAAGGAGTCTACAATTCTTTTAGCTCACTAATGCCCCATGTAGTCAAAGGTTCAAGGAATAAACTACAAAGAAGGGACAGTAGCTATCAGAGAATTCAGCCATTTTGGATAACACCAAGCTGAAACAAACTCACTGCCATTGAATTAATTCCAACTCACAGCCACCCCCATTGGGTTTCTAAGGCTGTAAATCTTTAAGGAAGCAGACTGCCTCACCCTTCTTCTGCAGAGTGGTTGGTGGGTGTGAACCACCAACTTTGGTGAGCAGCCAAATGCTTTAATCACTGCACCACTAGAATGCCTTTGGGATAACATAGCAGTGTGGAAATGAGTAACTGAGGAAGTTTTAACCCAATAGATCAACAACATTCCTTGAGCATCTACTGGAGGCCTGACAAGGCACAGAGTGTACATGGATGAACAACATAGCCATTACCCTCAGAAAAGTGGGGGGTGTAGAGCAACGCTCATTGCAGCACTTTCCACAATAGCCAAAGGTGGAAACAACCTAAAATGTCCATCAAAAGATGAGTGAACAAACTAAATGTCACATACACACAAAGGACTGCTGGTCAGTCATAAAGAGAAATGAAGTCCTGATGTATACCTAACATGGATGAACTTGAAAACATCATACTGAGTGAAATAAGTCAGTCAGAAAAGAACAAATACTGTATAATCTCATTTATACAAAATAAGCAACTATATAAAGATTAAAGATTATTAATGGTGACCAGGGCTGGGATGGAGGGAGAAAGGAGATTTTGTTTGAGGTGGCAATGAATTTTTTTAATAGTTAGGGAATATTTTGGTAAAAGATAGTGAGAATGTATGCACAACTTAAAGAATGTAATCAATATCACTGAATTATACATGTAAAAATGGTTGAATTGTTGAATGTCTGGTGTGTATATTTTCACCACACTAAAAAGGAAAAGAAATTGGTGGAGGGGACAAAATGTGCACACTGCTACATAATATGTGTACTAAATTTTTTGTTAAAAAGTGATATAGTGGCTCAGGACCATAGTCCCAGAGGACATCAAGCTCAATTGGCATAACATACTACACAAATCGTTGTTCCACCCTGTACTGTGGCGAGTAGCAACTGAGATCTTAAAAGCTTGCAAGCTGCCATCTAGATGCAACGATGGGT
>NW_006921948.1:2371758-2374669 GCF_000298275.1 Orycteropus afer afer
TGCATTGTGCTAAATAGTGGTCAATGTCATGAGACAAAGTGTATGTGATCTGCTGTATGGAAAATGTATTTGCTCTGTAAATTTTCACCCAAATCACAATTTTAAAAAAAGTGATATAGTAACCAAGGGAAAGGATTCAGGATAGATGTTTCTAGGTGAGATGACATGTGTGTGGGGTCCTGAGGGAGGGGAGAGAAGGAGAGGAGGCAAGGAGGGAGGTGAGGGGGGGAGAAGGAGAGAGAGTGAGAGAGAGAGATTTATCTCAAGGAAATGGCTCATATGGTTATAGAGGCTGGTAAGGTTCAAGTCCTTGGGTCAGATGTCAGGCTGGAGGCTTCTCCTGACTCACATAGTTGCAAGCCTGATGAAACAAGATAGGCAGGTACTACAGCAGGATGCTAGTTGTGAATCTGAGATAAGCAAGTGAGATGGCAGGCTGTTGGCTCACAGGCTGTGAAAACAGCAATCCCAAGATCAACGGGCAATAAAGTAGGCCACTGGTTCAAGTTCAAGAACTGGAGGTCAGATGATGATGAGCCAGATGCAGGATCCAGATGGAGCAAAAGACAGAGTTTTTGTTTTTGTTTTTGTTTTTAGCCTGTCTACCCATCTATCCACCCATAGATCAATGTTTGTCATTACTGACAACACAATACTGTACCTGCAAAAGGACTCATCTTTGTTGTCTCTGCCTACCATGTACCTCTCTGTCCTTGAGAGATTTTCCAGGATGTCCATATATATTGGGAGTGGGTTACATCTCTGAAGAAACTTTCTTTCAACTGATTGGCTACCCATAAAAGATCTCATCATGAAAGAGATTACATTATACAGGATATCATGGGGATTACTATGCCATAACTGCTAAACTACAGAGAATCATGGCCCAGCCAAGGTGATACACAACCTTAACTATAACAATACACCCCTTGTCAATTTGACACCTGTACACATACTCCTCTTTACCTTCATTATGTAATATCAATCCAATTTCCCCTTGGTAATCAGGATCAGTCACACCAGAAATTATGTGACCCCCTTCTTTGTCTGTAGATCCAGAGGCATAAAGAGCTCAAAATGTCAAGATGGCATTTTTAACATCCAGTTCAGTGGAATCAATATTGTGTGTCCAAGGGGCTGGGGGGTGGGTATTCCCTTTTTCTGGAACTAAGACCTCCAGACTTGCAGAGCATAGGGTTATAGGGACAGGAAGCAAAAATGTTGCAAGTGTGTCATGTAGGGTAATAGTGAATGATGCCACTCCCATTTCCATACCTTGGATCCTGGACCCATGAATTCTGGCTACTGAGGAAACAGCATTATACACACACACACACACACACAGATGCAGGTTTCATGAATATGGATCCATTACTGCACTTCAT
Source organism: Orycteropus afer afer (assembly GCF_000298275.1). Classification (NCBI taxonomy): domain Eukaryota; kingdom Metazoa; phylum Chordata; class Mammalia; order Tubulidentata; family Orycteropodidae; genus Orycteropus; species Orycteropus afer. The sequence goes on from NW_006921948.1 coordinate 2,373,144, forward strand.
TTGATGTGAAGTTGAGTCCCTTGATCCAAGGCAATGCTGTGTGCAGTACCATGATGGTGGACAAGGCATTCTATAAGTCCCCGGATGGTAGTTTTAGAAGAAGCACTGCATGCAGGGAAGGCAAATCTATATCCAGAGTAAGTGTCTGTGCCAGTAAGAACAAAACACTGCCCTTTCCATGGTAGAAGTTGTCCAATGTGATCAATCTGCCACCAGGTTGCTGGCTGATCACCCCAAGGAATGGTTACATAATGTGGACTTAGAGTTGGCCTCTGCTGCTGGCAGATTGGCAACTCAGGAGTGTCAGTAGCTAAGTCAGCCTTGGTGAGTGGAAGTCCATGTTGCTGGGCTCATACATTACCTTTATCCTTGCCACCATGGTAACTGTGTTCATAAGTCCATTGGGCAATAACAGGAGTGGCTTGGAAAAGAAAATGACTTGTCTTCACAGAACATGTCATCCTGTCCACTTGATTTTTAAAATCCTCCTCTGGTGAGGAAACACTTTGCTGAGCATTGGCATGAGACAGAAATATCTTCACTTCTTTGGCCCATTCAGAGAAGTCTATATACATACCTCTTCCCCATATTTCTTGGTCACCAAATTTCCAATCATATTCCTTTCAAGTCCCTGACAATCCAGACAAACCATTGACCATAGCCTGTGAATCAGTATACAACCTGATATTTGGCCATTTGTCCTTCCAAGAATAGTGAAGACCCAGATGCAATGCTCAAGGTTCCACCCCACTGGATGGATTTCCCATCACCACTGTCCTTCAGGGCAGTTCCAGAAAGTAGATGCAGTGCCATTGTTGTCCACTGTCAAGTGGGGCCTGAATATTGTACAGAGTCATCTATAACTGGGCACAAGTTTTCTCTCCCTTAGTTAAGTGATCATAAGGAACTCCCAATGAAGCCATAGATGCAGACTGGGAGAAAGAAGGTAATGTGACTGGAGTGGAGATCATAGGCATTTGGGCCACTTCTTCATGCAACTTACTTGTTCCTGCAGGTCCTGCTCAAGTTTGATCTCTTATATACCACTTCCATTTAATGATGGAGTGCTGCTGTGCACGTCCAACTTTATGACTCTGTGGGTCAGAAAACACCAACTTCATGATGGGAAGCTCGGGCTGCATGATGACTTGGTGGCCCAAGGTTAAGAGTTTTTGTCTCTACCTGTCACAAGCCCTAAGCTATTTCTCAAAAGGACATTAGTTACCTGCAGAGGATGGCACAGCTTTGCCTCAAAACCCTAAGGGTCTGCACTGTGTTTAACCAATAGGGGCCTTCCAAAGACTCCAAGCAACATCTCTATCTGCCACTGACACTTCAAGCACCATTGGATCAGCCAGAACATATGGCCCAAGTGGCAGAGTGACTTGCACAGTAGCCTGAAATTTTTGCTAAGCCTTCTCTTATTCTGGGCCCCACTCAAAACTAGTTGCTTTTTGAGTCACTTGATAAATAAGCTAGGGTAGCACACCAAAATGAAGGATATGTTGTCTCCAAAAGCCAAAGAG
>NW_006921948.1:2374911-2387391 GCF_000298275.1 Orycteropus afer afer
TCCGTAGTGATACTGCCTCGGAAACCCAAGGAGGGGTCGCTATGAGTCGGATTTGACTCGAGGGCACATAACAAGCACGCAAATATCTCACCAATAAGTCTAGAGTCATTGAAACTTCATCACTAGGTCCAGTTAGCATAATGTCATAGATATAATGGACCAGTATGATGTCTTATGGAAGGAAAAGGTGATCAAAGTCCCTGCGGACTATGACATAGTGCTGGAGAGTTGATACACTCCTGAAGTAGAACCATGGAGGTGTACTACTCATCTTACCAGCTGAAGGAAAACTGCTTCTGGTGATAGTTCAAAACTGGACTTGAGAAAAAGGCATTGTCCAGATCAACAGATGCATATCAGGTACTGAGAGATGTGTTAATTTCCTCAAGCAATGAATCCACATCTGCCTTAGGGAATTCCCCAGACAATGCCCCAGGAGCCACCCCAGGTGATATCTCAGACAATGACAGAGGGTTAGTCTCACCAGCTGAGTGTAAGAGGGCTGGTTCTGCTGGCAGGAGTGATCCAACGGAATTTAGGTGCTCAGTGTCCCCAGATTCCTGATTATCTGCCCTTATGTCCCCATCCCAAGTTTCAGGATCCCATTTCTTCCCAATCAATGCCCTCACTTTAACTTCAAACACCATTCAAGTTTGGGAATCCAATTGGTGGTGTATTCAGCCAATCTTACATAAGGACTCTTTTTCTTTTGTAATATTAGCACTGCTGCTACAAGAAATTAGGCTTTATTTTAGAGCACAAGTGGAAACACTGAGTTGCAGTGCTTGAGCTGTGAAGCCAAAGCCCTAAGCTCATCTCTTTCTTTCACCATGTTGTCTAGCATAAATAGGAGTAACCAACTAGCTTGTTTTTATACTTCTCCTCTAGATATGAACCACCAACTTTCTGGTTAGCAGAAAAATGTCTTAAGGACTGTACTACCAGAGCTTCTTTCATTCTGACAAAATTGAAGAAAAGTGTCAAACACATGATCACCCAGAGCCTCACTTCTCACGAAACTTGATCTATTGGTGGTGCTATTTTGTGTATTAATATTGCCACCTCATACCACAGAATAGCAGCACCCTCTTTGCTAGTGGAGCCAGAGTCATCAGCACCACTAAGAATAATCAGATGTGAGAACTAATTTGGAAAACTCATCCTCACCATTTTCTTTCTCTAGAACCACTCTCACTACCAAAGATCTTAGGCTAGATTCTCTAGAGAAGCAAAACCAGTAGCACTTAACCTGACTCAGAACAACTCCTCCTTGGGTTTCCGAGGCAGTATCTCCATGGAAGCAGATTGCCCAGTCTTCCTTCCAAGGAGTGGCTGGTGGGATTAAACCACCAGCCTTCTGGTTAGCAGTCAAATACCTTAAGCGCTATAACACTAGAGCCCCTATAGAGAGAGAGAAAAAAAAATCATCTCAAGGAAATGGCTCACACAGTTGTAGAGGATGGCAAGTCCCAAGCCCATGGGTCAGATATCAGGCTGGACATTTCTCCTGATTCATGTAGCTGCAGGGGCTGACAAACTCAAGAGCATCAGGCAATACAGCAGGCTGCTGTCTGCAGAGGCTGACAAATCCAAGAGCAGCAGGCAAAATGGCAGGCTATTGGCTCACAGGCTGCCAAGGCAACAATCCCAAGATCAGCAGACAAGACAGCAGGCCACTGGTTCAAGTCCAAGAACCAGAGGTCAGATGATGATGAGCCAGATGCAGGATCCAGAGAGAGCAAATGCCAGAGAGCTATGCCAGGACATTCATATACATTGGAAGCAGACTACACCTCTTAGAAAAATCCCTTTCAACTGATTGGCTGCCTATAACAGATATCATCATGGGGGATGACTACATCATAACTAAACCACTGAGAATCATGGCCCAGTCAAGTTGACACAGATCCTTAACCATCACAGGCACCATAATTTAATTCAGTATGCCACCAGAAAAGACACCATAGCCAAACATTTGCACCACCCAGGGACATAGAGTTCTGAAAAAGTTTAATATTCTTGCAGAAGAATAGGAAATTTGCTTGGCCAGTCATCCATTTTCTACTTCCTAATTATAAGAAATACACAGAATCACCATACCAAAAAGAATTAATTGACAATCACTCCAGGGAGTAGCGTATGATCAAGAACCAATGGTACTGAAGGAAGAAGGCCAAGCTGCACTGAAGGAATGGGCAAAAAACAAGGCTCGAGGAACTGACAGAATACTCTCTGAGTTGTTTCAACAAATGGATGTAGCACTGGAGGTGCTCACTCATTTAAGCTAAGAAATTTGGAAGACAGATATCTGGCCAAACGACTGGGAGAGATCCATATTTGTTCCATTCCAAAGACAGTTGTTTCAACAAAATGTGGAAATTATTAAACAATGTCAATGTCACAGGTAAGCAAAATTTTGCTGAAGATAACTCAAAAATGGTTGCAGCAATATATTAACAAGGAACTTCCACACACTCAAGTTGGATTCAGAAGTTGTGGAATGAGGCATAGCATTGCTCATATCAGATGGATCTTGGCTGAGAGCAAGGAATATCAGAAAGATGTTTACCTTTGTTTTATTGACTATGCAAAGGCATTCAATTGTGTGGATCATAATAAATTATGAATAACATTGTGAAGAATGGGAACTCCAGAACATTTAATTGTGCTCATGAGGTAATTGTAGATAGACCAAAGAGGCAGTCATTCATTCAAAGAGAACAAGGGGAGAGTGCATGGTTAAAAATAAGGAAGGGCATGTATCAGGGTTGTATCCTTTCACCGTACTTATTCAATCTGTATGCTGAGCAAATAATCTGAGAAGCTGAGCTCTATGAAGAACATGGTATCAGAATTGAAGGAACACTCATTCAAAACCTGCAATATGCAGATGACACAACCTTACTTGCTGAAAGTGAAGGAGACTTAAAGCACTTACTGATGAAGATCAAAGACTATACAGTCTTTGTTATGAATTATACCTCAACATAAGATAAAAATCCTCACAACTGGCCCAATAAGCAACATCATGATAAGTGGAGAAAAGACAAATTGTTCAAGGATTTCATTTTACTTGAATCCACAATCAACACTCATAGAAGCAGCCATCAAGAAATGAGGCAACATATTTCACTGGGAAAACAGCAAACATGTCAATTTAATGTATAAGGTGTGCCTGATCCAAACCATGGTATTTTCAATAGCCTCATATGCATGTGAGAGCTAGACAATGAATAAGGAAGACCACTATAGAACTGATGCATTCGAATTAGGGTGTTGTTGAAGAATACTGAATATACCATGGGCTGTTAGAAGAACTAAGAAATCTGCCTTGGAGGAAGTACAGCTGGGATGCTCCTTAGAAGTGAGAATAGCCAGACTTCATCTTCATACTTTGGTCAGGTTGTCAGAAGGGATCAGTCCCTGGAGAAGGATATCATGCTTGGTAAGGTAGAAAGTCAGTGAAAATGGGGAAGACCTTCAATGAGATGAATTGACCCAGAGGCTGTGAGTATGGGCTCAAGCATGGCAATAATTACGCAGATGGCATAGGACCTGGCAGTACTTCATTCTGTTGTACATAGGGTCACTATGAGTCAGAACTGAGTCAATGGCACATAACAACAACTATACTTACACTGGTACTATTGAAGGTTTGACTGACCACATGAGTGTCTCCAAAACCAAAACTAAATACATGAGTGCTTCCAAAACAAATAAACAAACATACAAACTAACCCACTGCCATTGAGCTGATGTGACTCATAGCAACCTCCATTGGGTTTCCAAGACTATAAATCTTCACAGAAGCAGACTGCCTCATCTTTTTTCCATGGAGCAGCTGGCGGGTTCAAACCACTGACCTGTTGGTTAGCAGCCAAATGCCTTAACCACTATGCCACCAGAGTGCCTACGTGAGTGTCTATAAAACCCAATTCTAAAATAACTGAACCTTCCTTTTGGAGACTGACAACCTTGTGTTTTCTCAGTCCCGTTGAGGCTCTCTATGACCTTCCAGAACCTCAGTATTACTGATTACAGCAATAAGAAAAGGAGAAATCCAGCAGTTATTTGTGCCACAGTCAACTTCCAGGTCAAGAGCATAGCTAAGTGCATCTGTTTTTTTTTTTTTTTCTACAGGGAGAAGATGCTGAAGTATACCCAGATGGAGCCACATCTACCTTTTGCTAAAGAACAAACCAGCCAACCACATTAGAGTGTGAGTCTATGTGCAAACACATGCCATATCTTTCTGAACTTCTCAGGTCACTCTGAACCTATCAGAGGTTCCTATGATGATAAAATAAGAGAGCATATACAGAGTTTGGCATATAGTGGGTCACAGTTCATTCCCTAGAGGCATACCCTAGATGTGTGTCCCACGCACTCTGGATGCTGCCACAGCCACTCGATGAGGGCAGCTAGTTCCTTAGATAAATGAATCCACTAGGAGGCAGATTTTTTATGAGTTTTCTCCAGTGAGTACCTGAAGCCACCTGGAGAAAACATCATACCTTGTGTATGGCTCCTACATCATTAGATTCAAGTCCTCTCATCGTGTAGGTTCACCATGTAAACGTGAGCATCCAAAAAATTAAAATTTTTGCACAGCCTTGATCTGAACTGTTTGAGACTTACTGTTGATTCTACTTCTGATCTCCTGATTTTCCTCTGCTTACATGCTCACTTGGCCTCCTTCGGTGAACTTCTGCTTGGTGTACTCATCGCTATTTCTCGGCACATACCCTTCCATTGATTGCTTCTTTACTATATTCTCTTTCTGGCTTTGTGACCTTTGGGTTCTCTGGGGACCATCGTATCTGATCTCTACCTGATCTATCCTGGACTGTCTCCAGGTCTCTGTATGTGTTGATCTTCATAGGGTTTGCCTGAGCCACAGGATTATAAACTAGGCAGAGCCAAACGTTTATTGAGTAAACCAAAGAAACAAACCTGTCACCATTGAGTCGATTCTGACTCACACTGACCTTTTTTTTAGGATATAGTAGAACTGCCCCATAGAGTTTCCAATTCTGTTATTCTTTTCCAAAGCAGCCTGCCTCATCTTTCTCCAACAGAGTGGCTGGTTGGTTGGAATTGCTTTCTGGTTAGCACTCAAATGCTTTAACTACTATGCCACCAGAGCTCCTTTACTGAACAGTAAAGTTAATTAAATAGTGGAAAGCCTAGCACATTGGTGAGCATGTGGTTTGGGGATATGAGTCCATTTGACAGCACCCCTCTTGACCCACCCTCAGAGTAACATCTGTTTGTGTGTCCTGTTCTGCTCAGTCAGCTGACCCAGAGAAAACAGACTTTAGTGCAGTATATAGGCACAGTTTTGCAAGGCCTGCAAACTTGTTTTTCAATTTCACTTGAAGATTGTCAGGCTCCTAACATGGAAGCAAGCCTTGTCAGGTCAAAACACAGGAAGCACAAAATGCTATCATATGAGTCCTACTTCTCTGTCGATTGAGCTTCTCAACAAATATGCCCACCTCCCCTTCTTCCTCTCCATCCAAGATACTCTCTGCTCTAGCTTGCCATTCCTGTTTCTGAGTATTGAAACTTGTGAGTCATTTGGATTTTCTCTCAGCTTTCTCCTTCCCACACATCATTAATCACCTGGCCCTGTCAATTCTTTTTAGTCTGTGTCTTGGAACATGACCCACACTATCTGATGCTGTTACCACATCCCTAGCCTCTACTTCACACTGACCATCATGGCTCCACTCAACCTACCTTGCACTTGCATGTCAAATTAGTTATAATCTTTCCTTTTCAGCATCCGTGCTCCTGCTCAAGGAACTACAGAAGATGATTTAGCTTCTGTTAAAATCTTCATTCAGCCTGACCTTCAAGGCTTTTCCCAAACTGGCTCCATCTTACTTGCCTTTTATCCTAATGTAACAAGATATTGTAGAATTCAGGCATCAAGTGGACTTGGTTATTAGATGCACAAACTTGGGAAATTTACTGAACTTATGAATGCCTTGGTCTCATTTGAAAAATGAAAATAAAAAAATCATAACACTGCTATGAAGATTCAATTAGATGATATGTAGAATGAAAGCATTCTGAACAATGTGCAGTGCATGGTAAATGCTGGTGGATCATTATCATTATTATTATATCACCATCTGAATCACTCTTCTTCAAAAACGCTATACTCTATAGTCATTACTCTGTTGTTGTGCTTTTTAAATACTCTATTCTAAACCTAACCTTAAGGCATTTGCTAACCAGAAGGCTGGCTGTTCAAATCCACCAGCCATTCCTGGGAAGGAAGGTTGAGCAATCTACTTTTGTAGAGATACCTCCTCAAAAACCCAAGGAGGAATCGCTATGAGTCGCAATCAATTCGACAGCAGTGAGTTAGTTATTTTACTTTTACTCACTTGGCATTAGTTTTCCAGGAAGAGAAAGTTGCCCAATTTCAGTTCTATCCTTCAGTGGACTCAGATGCCTTTGGCACCCCCGGAGGGTAGTTTTAGGAAACAAATAACTAGAGCTCTAGAGTTTGTCACAAACATCTCTGGTTAATGAAATTGCTGTACTAGATCATTGTTGGATGGCATTCTCTAACACAGCAGTTCAGAGAAAGCCATTCACTCCCTATGGGATATCCCTAATAACAAGTGATACTCATGATTGTGTCAACAAACCTACTAAATCAGTGACATGGATAAACAGTCTTGAAACACAGGAAAGTCCCCAAAGATCATGGTTGAGATACTCACCGAACACTATTTGATATCTTATGTCCTGTAAACCAGAGCCTGTGCAAACTTACAGCACATTATACATCCTGGATAAGTTTGATGAAAGTTGGAAAATTTAACATAAAGTTCTGGAATAAGGACTGGACTTGAATCAGAAGAGCACCTTAATTCCTAAGATGGTAGCTTTCAGCTCTTTATGAATTACTGAAATCCTGCCCATCTTCCGAAACTCAAGTCAATTACCATGCTCCCTTAGAAGACACGTCTCTAATGAGAATGAACTATTATTCTCTCTACCCTTCTACAGAACATTGTTTAGAAGTTAAGTGAAAGAAACAAAGTCCATATCAGGACAAAGTTTAGCTATGAAAGGAGTCAGGGATATGCCTCTGAAGTGTGAATGCACAGGAAAGGGACTAGGCTAGGAAACAGGTCTTCCTGACATCCCAAGGGTACATGCCCATCTGCGATTCAGAAGGAAAACGAAGTCATGATGCTAAAGACTCTAGGCCCCTGTTTCAGGAGGAAGATGATGTAGGGCTTATTTATCTTGCATATCTGATCTGAGGAGGAGAGATGGAAACTGCAGAAAATGTAGCAATAGAACATTGGGAATTATGACTCAATTACTCAGATACTCAGCCAAGATACTGACATTTGTGAAAGAGGAAATAGATGGAACCAGAGCAGAAAGGATTGTGCCGGTTTTAATTACACAAAAAGGTATTATTTTTCATTACAACAGCCAAATAAATAGGGGACCCTGTAAGGGAAAAACAGGTCACTTTTTAATTAATTCCACTCTTTTTTACCTGACCTCCTGGAGATGCACTTTGTTGGGGTGACAGGGGAAGGTGGAGATGAGAAGGCAGAGCACAGAAAGGAAGACGATGCCAAGCCCCATTTCCTGGGATTCAGATCCTGAAAGCTGACCACTCTCCCCTCAATGGAAGAAAACATCGCCCTGGAACACATGCTGGCTCAGCAATAAAACTGAAACAAATGTTATTCAGTGTTATCCTACTGAAGTATGTTACATATGATCAGATCACATCCTGAGCTATAACATCACCTTAGACATATTCTCAAAGTAGTAGTCACTTTTTCCAAAGGCATGTTAAGTTGTAGACTAGTAGATCAGAGCCAATACTAAGAGGAAATATTAGTGGTGTGACTTGATTAAAATGATCTTTCTGAGTTTCTCAGCAAACATACTGCTACAGAAGCTGTAGAGGTACCTTGTCAAGGAGCCTCTTTTCTAAAGTAAATACATAACTGCTACCCTTCTATTTCAGGGAATTCGATAGTTAAAAGTGACTTTGATCTACACACATTATTGTTTCTATGAAAGTAACAACACTTAATTTGCATTGTATCAAATCATAATTTAACCCAAAAGTAGGGTCTTGTACTTCCAAGACTAATAATTCAAAGTTTACATGTTATGGCTACTTTTCATATAACTGAAGACAAATGGTTTTAATTTAACATGGCAAATTTTCTTTCATATTTAAGGAACGATTTGGGTACATAAAGAAATGTTCACAAATTCCACTGAAGCTTCTCTATTGGATGTGTGAAGTAAGAACTGAGGTGGGCACAGCATCCTTCTGAGTGGAGGCTTCGAGGCAACTGCACTCGAGCCCACTGTCCTTCTCCCCTCTGGTCCTTAATTCTGACCCTGATCTCTAGGGAAAAACAAATGAACAGGAAAAAAGTGGGACATAAGCATTCTGTAACCAAGTGCATTCACATGAACCTGGAACTAATTTGGATAAGCCTTCATGGCCCATAAATTCTTAGAACCGGCTTGAGGATATATGTGTAGTTACATAAGCATGTAATTGTGTGTGTGTATATATATATATATATTTATATATATTTATATATATTTCTTAAGAACTCAATATCCTGTGGTATACATGCATTATTTTTCTTACTTTTTACTGTGAGGTATATACTACATTTTTATATCTTACATATGAAGGAAATGATGGTCAGAGAAATCTAGTATCACGTCAAAGATTTCTTAGGAAGCAGGTGAAAGAGCTATGATTTTGAACTCAATTTAGTCTGACTCCACTGTCAGATGGAAATCTTTCAATGAGAGACCAAGAACTGCTTAAAACCAAACATCTTAAGCACTTGAGCTTTTGTATCTCTTATTCCACCCTTTCTTAGTGAAATATCCAAAGAACCACTTTGCTCTTGACATTTGGGATAAAAATCATAATAAACCAAACCCTGTCCTTCCCCAACACTGGATACCTCCCTATCTGACATATTTTGCCTGGAGAACTCAGGAAAGTTAAATAATAATAATAATAATAATAACAACAAACAATCAAATAAAAAAATTGCATAGGCTGGGAATGAACTCAAAAAAATTTCTAAGATCTCCGTCTTTCAGATTGTAGCCCTACTAATGCCAGAATGCAATCTAACTCACGTCTATGTGCAGAAGTCTAAAGCAATTCTGATTTACGTGATAATCACTGTGTGTTTTGATTTTACATGCCAGATTTTCTTCACATCTATCCAATTTCTGTTAAAATACATTGCAGAAAAGTCTGACATATTTTACTATATCATGTATACTATATTGGAAAACAATTAGAACTGCTCTCAACAGAAGCATGTCTTTTCTTATCAAGGGTAAAAACCTAAATTCCACATATATATATAATCTCAATTTTTTTGAATGAATGAGCTCTTCTTAGTGATGCAGTGATGCTCTTACCAAGGTTTTATCTATCTGATATATTTATAATACAATCACACACATTGCGTATGTATATAACTAGATCTATACCTCATTAACATATCTATCTCCATAAATATAGATGTGAAGTGTAGATTACTCCTGCCATTTTAAAAAGTGTTGCTATATATAATTCATTGCCATCTGTTCCTCTGGCTCCATCTTACACTCTAAAATTTCCCAGTAAATCATAAAAATCTGCATGGGTTTCTAAAGTCCTATGTGTGTTAAGTTATAGCTTGTAAAGACTACATGACATTATCAGATACAAAACAGAACACTGGGCTAGGAAGAAGAGCATTAGAAATTTCTTTTATGGTCCATAGCTTACTATTTGGTGGGAAAATGCTTTAGCCTCTCTGAACTTCATTATCTATATCATGAATATATAAGTGAATATATAAAGCATCACATTTCTGCGAGTTAAACAAATTTTATCAAAGGTTACAGTGATGAGAGAGGCTTAAATTTCCAATGTGCTAAACAATTTTAATTATTTTTATTATTAATATGCTGCTAAAAGGTCAAGGGGGAGCTCTGGTAGCATAGAGCCTAAGGCATTTGACTGCTGACCAGAAGGCTGGAGGTTCAAACCCAGCAGCCACTCCTTGGAAGGAAGATGGGCAATCTACTTCTGTAGTGATACTGCCTCGGAAACCCAAGGAGGGGTCGCTATGAGTCGGGTCCGACTTGATGGCACATAACAACAACAAAAAAAAGAGGCAAGGAGGCAGCGTATTCTCACCTCCTCTAAGTCCACAAGAGGAAGACAGAATCACCATCAGTAGCCCAAGGCCTGTTCTTATGAGGCCAGACATGTCACCACCCTCTAACCCTCTTACTAACCTTGACACAAACCATCCCTTCAACAGGTTCAATAATTCACTGCAGTAGCCACACAGAACTCACAGATTATGGGTTTATTAGGGAAGCAACAGGCTATAATTTATGTTCAGGAATGTGCTTAGGCTCTCTCAGTTGGCTGTGTCTCTCAGTAGCACATCCCTCTCTCAGCAGTGCATCTCTCTTGTGTCTCTCTCTCAGCACCATGTCTCTTACATCTCTCCCTCAGTAAGCACATCTCTCTCAGCTGACAGTCAAAGAGATTCCTTCTGCTTCTAGCAGGGCTCCTTTTGAGCCTGGCAGAGTGGCCAAAACCAACCAATCCCAACATCAGAGTTCTACACACCTGAGAGAACGAACGTCCAAGAAGATTATGTCATGTTGCTTCAAAAGAAATATCCCAGGTGATTCAAAATGGAGTCTTGCCAGTGAGCACCACGTTTTTTCCCTCTGGCATCTAAGAACTTTAAGAACTAGGTACAACAGTTTGAATTGAGATTTTTGGCACTCTGAACAGCTCACTGATCCAGATTGCACCAAACACAGAAGAGCAGAATTGGAGGAAAGGTACAGGGAGATTTTTTTGTAGGAAAGAGCTACTGCTGGAAGATGAACAGGCACCTGAGAAAGACCACTGGAAACCTTTCTGGGGCAGTCACTGTCTGCTGGGCGGAGGTGGCAGGCTGAGATCCCCGAGCCAAGAACGAGATCAATTACAGCAGCTTACCAGTGACCAATACAATATTCCAGCAGGCAGTGGCAAAGACCTGCCCCAGTGGCTGACTTTGTCAGTAATTTGGGAGGTGAGGGGAAAGCGGGACACGGTGAAGATCTCACTGGTGCACCAGAAAGGCTAACTCCCTCCCCTCCCAGCAGATTATAGAGCGGGTTTGGGTCAGACTGGGAGACACTGTGCTTTTCTTTCCCACAGTTATCGGGACTGCAGTTCACTGGCAGGTACTCCCCTGAATCCACCACAGCTAAAATTGTGCGCATCTTTGGCACCGCAGGTGGGCGGTATCGCAGACAAACTCCAGAGCTGACCACTGCCGGTCGAGCAGGACTGCATTACCACCACGGGCAGATGGGGCACGGAGAGCAGAAAAAAACACAGCTGAGCATGCTCACTAGAATTTTGCCCTGGAACCGTGCTTTAGCACCGTGGGGCTGCAGAGGCGGGGGCTTTGAGTGTGCATGAAATTGGCAGAAATTTGTGACCCTCTAATAATACGAATCTTTCCTGCGATAGAGCCACGGTCTTACAAATAAATATGTCATAAGTAAGAGCCTGCTCCCCCGAGTCCAACACACCTGAAATTGCACGCGTCTTTGGTGCTGCAGGTGGACGATATCACAAACTCCAGAGCCGGCCATAGGTGGTCTGGCTGGATTGTCAGCACCGTGGGCAGAAGGGGCACAGAGAACAAAGAAATTTCAGCTGAGCCCGGTCCCCGAATTTTGCCTTGGAGCTGCACTTTGGCAATGTGGGGCCGTGGAGGCGGGGCCTTTGAGCATGCCTGAAATTAGCAGAAATTTGTGACCCTCTAACAAGAGGAATTTTTTCCTGCGGTCAAGCCGTGGTCTTGCAAATAAATACCTCATCAATAATATCCAGCTCAAAGCCCTAGAAACCGACCCTAGCAACACTAAGCTTTCCTTCTTCTGCTCCCACCTTCTCCACCAATAATTTCACTCATTCAATAGAAGAAACCATATTCAGCCAATCACCGTAAAACCTCACACTTCGAACTCTAAACTCTCTGTACGAAAAACAGAAACACATATCCCCACTACCCACAGTGATTCCACCATCACAAAGATAACAGCAAAGTGACCCAAAACACCTGAATCAATATTAAGATAAAACACACCAGCTTGAGCTTTTCAAAATATTAAATGGTAAAACCAAGACAAAACAAATCAACACGTAACCAGAGCCTAGAGACAACATAAAGAGACAATGCTCTACCAGATTCCAAGGGCTTAAGAAGAGGTTCTGTTTTCCAGTAATACCAAGAACTCTCCGAACCGACACTACACGACTGAAAAGGTCTTACTTGCACCTTCTTTTTTTTCTTTTCTTTTCTTCTCTAGTGATTAACCCCATTACTTGTTGGGCTTTTTGGTTTTGTTTTGGTTTTGCTTTATTTCTTT
>NW_006921948.1:2397669-2399187 GCF_000298275.1 Orycteropus afer afer
TGTGGTCAACGTCATGAGCCAAAGTGTATATGAACTGCTGTATGGAAAGTGAATTTGCTTTGTAAACCTTCACCCAAATCACAATACAAAACAATGAAAGAAATATTCCAGGTGGATAACTTTAACAATCAGATAGTCAGTTACTCATGTCAAAGTGGGAGTTATCAAGACTATAACTAGAAAAGGTATACCATGTATACCACACATGCTGAGATAATATAAAATAAGTAAGAGGAATTTCAGATTAATTACACAGAAAGGAGTCAAGGTCATCATCCAGGGGTTCTGAAAGGAGTGAGGAATGGTTGCGGGGCAGTTTGTTAATGCTTTTGGGATGTACTTCAGTTAAGCTCAGCAAATATTGTCTAAAACACTAACCATTCATTTATTCAACACCTTCTTCATGCTGGATTTCAGTGTAGGTGCTAAGGATAGAGCAGCGAACAAATAAAAGATCCTTGCCCTCCTGTAGTATGTGAGTAGGTGGAGTGGAAGGAGACAGACAATAAACAACATAAAAGGTAAATTAACTATACTGCATTGTACCTAAGATGTCACTGATTATACCATTGGCCATAGGTAAATCTAGACTTATGGTGATTCCATGAGTTGCAGAATAAATTTGCACTTCATGGATGTTCTTGAGTGTGACCTGTTGGAAGCAGATCACCAGGCCTTTTTACCAAGGTACCTCTGGGTAGGTTCGAACAGACAACCTTTCAGTTGAAACCCAGGGTCTCCCCATAGATTGTAAGGTACAATATTATTTTATGGACTACTATGAAAGGGGAAAAAAATCATTGGTAAGTAAACATGACATATCATTGGAAGCAAATGCATTCTTATTTCACAGATGGCGAAAGTGAGAAAGCATTATATCTTGTTGCTGTTGTTAGGTGCTGTCCAGTCAGTTCCAATTCATATTGATCCTATACACAAGAAAATGAAATACTGCCCAGTTGTGCACTATCCTCACAACCATTGCCATGTTTTAGCCCATCATCGCGGTCACTGTGTCAGTCCATCTCGTTGAGAGTCTGTCCCATTTTTTCTGACTTGTACATTACCAACTATGATATCCTTCTCCGGGGACTGATCCCTTTTGACAACTTGACCAAAGTACAAAGATGAAACCTGGCCATTCTTGCTTTCAAGAAGCATTCTGGATGTACTTCCTCCAAGAGAGATTTCTTCATTCTACTAGTAGCCCATGGTACATTCAATATTCTTCACCAACACCACAATCCAAATGCATCAATTCTCCTGGGGTCTTCCTTATTCACTGTCCAGCTCTCACATGTATATGAGGCTACTGAAGATACCCTGGCTTAGAGCCAAGCACATCTCAGTTTTCAAACTGACACCTTTGCTCTAACCTAGGGACTGGGAAAGGGTTGATGGTGATAAATGGGGAGTGAAACTAAATGAACACATAATGTTGAATGTTAGTAAACTCTGCTCTGTAAATTTGCACCTTAAGCACAATAATTTTTTTTTTTTTCATGTTGTGATGGATCA
>NW_006921948.1:2399323-2408934 GCF_000298275.1 Orycteropus afer afer
CTTCCAAATTTCTTGGCATAAACAGTGAGTGTTTCCTGTGCTGCATCCATTTGCCGAAACATCTCAAAGGGTATCCTGTCAATTGCTGAAGCCTTGTTTTCACCAATGCCTTCAGTTCAGCTTGGGCTTCTTCCTTCAATACAATTGGCTCTTGTTCATATGTTACCTCCTGAAATGGTTATACATGAACAAATTATTTTTAATACAATGACTCAGAGTACGTCTTCCATCTTCTTTTGATGCTTCCTGTATCATCACTATTTTGCCCACAGCATCCTTCAGTATTACAACTCAAGGCTTGAATTTTTTTCTTCCATTCTTTCAGCATGAGAAATGATGAGGATGTCCTTCCCTTTTGATTTTCTACCTCCAGATCTTTGAACATTTCACTACATTTTACTTTGTCTTCTCAAACTGCCCTTTGAAATCTTTTTTTCCCAATGTTTTACTTCATCATTTCTTCTATTCACTTTAACTACTTCCCATTGAAGAGCAAGTTCCAGAGTCTCTTCCAAAATACATTTTGGTCTTTTATTTCATTCCTGCCTTTTTAATTACCTTTTTTCTGTCTTCATGTATGATGTTATTTATGTCATTCCACAACTCATCTGGTCTTCAGTCATTGGTGCTCAATGCATCAATGTATTCTTATGATGGTCTCTAAATTAAGGTGGGATGTACTCAAGGTTATATTTTGCTTCTCATGGACTTGTTTTCATTTTCTTCAGCTTCAACTTAAACTTGCATATGAGCAATTGTTGGTCTGCTCCACAGTCAGTCTCTGGTTTCATTCTGGTTGATGATATTGAGCTTCTTCATCACCTCTTTCCAAAGATGTAGTCGATTTCATTGTTGTGTATTTCATCTGGTAAGGTCCACATGTTTCACTGCTGTTTAGGTTGTTGAAAAAAAACAGGTATTTTCAATGAATAAGTAATTGGCCTTTTATCTTGGCACTGATTAATTATGGTAGAAACTCAGTAGGGGATAATTACTGTAGAAAAGAATGAAGAAGTAACTCAAAATGATAATAATGATATTAAAAAGACCAGGCTTACGGGTCTGACAGAGACTGGTGGAACCCTCAAGACTATGGCCCTTAGTTACGCTTTGTTTTGGCTCTCTTGTGCCACTTTAAAAAATACCACAGGTGGATGGCTTTAACAAACAGGGGTATATTCTCTTATATTTGTTGTTGTTGTTGTTGTTGTTGTTGGTACGTGCCATCAAGTCAGACCCAACTCATAGCAACCCCTTCTTGGGTTTCCAAGATGTTATCACTACAGAAGTAGATTGCCCAACCTTCCTTCCAAGGAGTGGCTGGTGGGTTTTAACTGCCAGCCTTCTGGTTAGCAGTCAAGTGACTTAGGCACTACACTACTAGAGCTCCTTCTTATATTTTAGGAGGCTGTAAGTCCTAGTTCAAATTGCTAAGCTCTAGGGGCTGGGCGAAGGCCCCTCAACCTTGGGCTTCAGCTCTGCCTCTTGCTCCTGGCCCACTGAAGAGAGTGGTTGCTCTTAACTCAGGCAGCTGCTGGCTGCTGAGGCTGACAAGACCAAAGTGAACAAAGAAAATGGCACAGTCTCAAGGTTATCAAACAACATGGCAGGTCACTAGTTCAAGTCCAGAGACAGTTCCAAGATCAACAAACAATATAGCAGGCCACTCATTGATGACTTGGCCAAATGCAGTATCCAAGCTTGCCAAAAAGATCACAGATCTTTCTCAAAGCTTCTCCTCATGCACTGGAAGTAGACCACATCCTAAAGCTACTCAACTGCTCACAGTAGATTCTACATGGAGTTTATTACAAATCTCATCATGGGAAGAACTACATCCAGCTGCCCAGCCACTCAAAACCAGGTCCAGCCAAGTTGACACACAACCTTAACTACCACACTCTTCATGCCTGGAAAGGAACTCTCTCCTGTGGCTCAACTTTCAGGCAAACAATAGACAAGCCTGTGGGGTGAACAGTAACACCAGGGTGCTATGCATTCCTAGAATCAAAAGGGCAGCATTTGCTCAGGAAGAAAGCTCAGAAAGCATGAAAGGAGAGGAAAGAAGGATGAATAGACATGGTACACACAGGGAAAAAGTGGAAAGAGTGCTGTTACATTATGGGCACTGCATTCAATTTCACAAAACAAAATGTGTATGAACAGTTGAATAGCAAACCAATTTTCTCTGTAAATTTTCACTCAGATCGCAATAAAAAGTTTTCCAAACATAGTAAGGCAAGGGAGAAGGCAAGTCTGGAGTCGAATGTTGTGGTAGACACGATTTTGTGTCAACTTGGCTGGGCCACGGCAGATGGGTGTAGTTATTTCCCATTATGAGATCATCATCACTTCCTTGTTTGAATCTGCTGTGAGCACATAATCAGCTGAAGACGAGTTGCTTTTGGGGTGAGACCTGCTTCCAGCATATAAAGCGAAGTTTGTGAAATGTCTCTAGCTTTTTGGCACATTTTGGACCCCATGGCCTGCTGATCTTAGTACTGTCCCTGGATTTGAACCAGTGGACTGCCGTGTTGTCTGCTAATATTGGGACTGTGCCATGTTACCTGCCAAACTTGGGTTCATCGGCCTCAGGAGGCATCAGTTGCATAAGTCAGAAGCAGCCGCTAGCTTACTCAAGTCGGCCTGGGCCAAGAGGCAGAGCTGAAGTCCAAAGTTAAGGAGCCTTTGCTCAGCCCCTAGAGCCGGCACTGTGAATTTGGACTTCTAGCCTCCTAAACTGCAAGAGAATGAACTCCTGTTTGTTAAAGCCATCCACCTGGAGTAATTCTGTTACAGCAGGACTAGAGAACTGAGACAGTTTTGTGGCAACATTAAATAGGTTGGTCAGTATATAACTTCCCATAGGCTGCTATAACAAATTAACATATATGTGGTAACTTAAAACAATAGTTCGGAAGCTAGAAGTCTGAAATCAGTGTCAGCAGAGCCATACTTACCCTGAAGGCGCTAGGGAAAAATTTTTTCTCATGTCTTACCTCCTGCTCTGATGGTCCCTAGCAATCCTTGGCATTCCTTAGCTTCTAGCGATAGAACCCCAATGTCTGCCTCCATCTTCACGTGAACTTCTTTCCTGTCTCTCTTTGATTATTCTAAGGACATCAGACTTTGGATTTAGGGACCACACTAATGCAGGATGATTTCATGGATTCATGTCTTCAAGCTTTCAACCTGTACACAGTAGGGAATTTCAACTAAAGTCAGTTTTGAGACTAGTACGGGGTTGTCCAAAACTCTAAAGGGAATCATTTAGCAACCCAGCACTGGGGAGGCTCCTCCTATCAGCCATCCTTGCTCAAGGTGCCCAATGTCCCAGGTCATATGGTCCAGTGGCTGTGCTGCTTTCTGCCATGCTTGGGCGAAAGGGTCAATAATGAACCTCAGAAGCAAACAACCATTTTTCTTGGCAATCTTGCCTTCTCCCCAAGGCACTACTAGGAAACAGAGCCTTTGACCTTATAATTCATGGGACCTAAATGCCAAATACCTCTTTTTTCATTTCCACTCCAGGGGAATTTCTCTTTAGTGAAAGGGAAGCGGCTTCTTCTAATGCACTCCTTTTCTCTACTTTCCCTATTAAACTTATGGGAAACAAAGGCCAGAAAGAGAATTTTCTTGACAGTAACTTCTACTTTATGCTCAACTATATTCCTCCCCGGAGGCAAGTAAGCAGAATTTGATATCTGTTTGAATAAAAACAAAGGAAAAGGGAAATAAAGGAAGAAAAACATCTCATTTAAATACATTAAGAAAATAACCCACAGAGCTAAAGAGTTTGTCAATTACTTTAGAGACAAGAGAGAGCCATTCACAAAATTTTGAGCAAACAAATGCATGTACAACACAGGTATTCAGGAGAGGTGATCTGAAGGTGGTATGTAGAATGATTGGGGAGCAAAGAGTCTGGTGGCAAAGACCAGTTAAAAGGACATCATAATAGTGAACAATTCATGTGTCCACAGGTGATCCACAGAAGATGAAAGGACTAGAGAAGGGCAGTTGTCCCAAGGATGAAAGATAAGGAAGGACATGAAGCATGATGGAAAATCGATCCTGATTCAAAGAAAGTTGATGACTTGAGCAAAGTGTTTAAAGCCTATCTTCTGTCCCCTCTCCTCTCTCATTTTCTCTTTGCACTTCATCTACCTTGATGAAATTCATTATTTAACAAATATTTTCTCAACTTCCACCACAGGTCAGGCCTGTGCTTAGCCAAAGGAATATTAAAGTGTGAAAGCACACTGAAGCTTGAGGCAGTGGATACTTACCCAGGTAGGTAATTATGAAAGACAGTAGAATCGCATACAAACTTTTAAATATATGAGTAAATCTAAAACAAATGTTAAAATTAATAATAAAAAAGACCCATGACATATACACTATTGAACAGCAAACAAATTAGGAGTGAGTAGATGGATTTATAGTATTCTAATGTTTCTAATATCTTCATCCTCTTCCAAGGTCCTGATGTGGGTGAAGGTGCTAATGAGCATTAAACTTTGATAAAAGAACATGTTGTAAAATTTATAAGTAATCAATGAACAAATTTTACAAGTATGTATAATTTCCAAACTGACTGTCAAAGAAAAAGACAAAATAACTTTAAAAAATAGTTCATCGATCTAAAACAAAGAGCAGGACCAGTGGAAAGAGACTTAGAGCAGAGAGGACAAATATCAGTCATAATGGAAGGTAACAGATACATACCCAAATACAGCAATAATTGCAATAAACAATTAATATAAATATTTCCAATTAAAAAAAGAAACATTGTCAGTACTAGGCAAAGCAATAAGACTCAACTATAAAAGTTGGGAGAACAAGACGGGAAAACTGTTTTATGGGACATCAAAACTTATTTATAAAATTACAGTAATTAAGAGAGCACTATATTAGAGCAAGGATAGATAAACAGACCTATGAAATGGAATCACAAGACTAGAAAAGCAACCACACACTCATGAACTCAGTTTATGATAAAAGTAGACTTTAAAGTAGGGAGAAAAGGACTGTACTTCAACTGTGACAAATGGATAATCATACGGGAAAAAAATGAAACTTGACCTTTACCTCAACCTATACACATACACAAAAATCAATTCCAGTGGACTGCAGACCTAAATACAAAAGGCATATATAGAGATAGATATGAGATAGGAAGAGAGATGAGAGAGACAGATAAATACCATTAAGAACCCGGCAAAGTTAAGCCACAGAATGGAAAAAGCTATTTTGTAGACATCTTCTACCTTGTTTTCCCAACTTTTATAATTGGGTTTTACTTTTTGCCCTAGCACTGACAATCTGTTTTTTAATTTGAACGCTTAATACATTTATTTTTCTTGCAACTCCTGATATATTTGGGTGCATATCTGTCATCTTACACTATGATTTACGTCTGTCTTCTCTACTGTTCTTCCCCATGGTTCTGCTCATTCTTTTAGATGGATAAAGTGTCTTTAAAAGTTACTTTGTTTTTCTCCTTGTTGATCACTTTGGAAATTCTACATACTTATAAAATTCTTTCATTGATTACTAATAAAAGGTTTTATGTAGAATAGAATCTAATTAAAATCAATTAAGATAATGGCTATCAAGTCAGTCTTAGAATGTGCAAGAAACCTGAACAAGCACTTCACGAAAGAAGATATCATAAATGGCCAAGAAACAAGCAAAGTGCTCAAACTCATTAGTTGTCAAGAAAGTGAACATGTAAAATCACAATGAGATGTTACTATGCACCAGAATAGCTGAAATGCAAAGCCTGAGAACAATGTCGAGCAAAAGGAACTATCATACACTGCTGTTGGGTGCATGAATCAGTGTATACAATTTGGAAAACATTTTGAATTCTCTCTCAAATGTCCACTGTCCACTAATTAATGCAGCTAGTCCTCTCTTATGTATATAATAAACAAAAAGTTTACATATTTGCATCAAGAAAATGGTGGAAATTGTTGGAAGCAAAAATATTTATAATAATCCAATCTATACATAATTTAAATACCTATCAACATTATACTGAGTGAATTGTGTCTGTTTTTATAAGAAAGTGATGAAAATTAATGAACAAATAGCAGCAGTGATAGAAATATGATATTAACTGAAAGAAGCCAAACACAAAATAAAACATATGTTGTGATTCCATTTCTATAAAATACAAAATCAGTGAAACAAATATTCCTTAAGAATGTAGGTGGTAAAAATAAAAATAAAAACAAAAGATGATTAACGTAATAATCAGGGGTATAGTGTGACCTTTAGGGAGTAGGTATGTTTGAGAAACAGCTTGTGGGGGCTTCTGGGTAAATAACACAGTTCTACTTATTACTGTTGGTGGTAGGAACATGAGTATTCCCTTTCATTAAGCTATACATTTTTCTTCTGTACATGTTACAAAATGTGTGTTTTATTTAAAAAAAAAAAAAAGGTAAAACATGGCATAGATGATGTTTAAGCATATTGTTTAAGTTTATGAAGGTAACAGAAAAATGAAATATAAAATAACCAATAACATTCAGGAAGAAAGGAGAAAGGGAGGGGGAGGTAGCAGAGTTGAGTTAAATATCTCTTAAGCAAAATCACAATTGATAATGTCCAAAATTTATACATCAATAAACAGATTTCTAAGCGTATAATTTAAAATGTTGATTGTTACCACCAAAATTGTGTGCATGAGCTTACATGTATTTCTATCCAGGATCTAGCTATCTATCTGTTTACCACAGAAAAGGGTCAGGTAGGAGGAACTTTACTTTTTATTCAAGACTATTATGCACCATTTGTTTTTAACTGTCCATATGTATTAACTACTCAAACTCCCTGCCATTGAGTTAAATCCAACTCATAGCAACCTTCCTTGGGTTTCTGAGGTAGTATCAATACAGAAGTGGATTTCCCAATCTTTCTTCCAAGTAGTGGCTGGTGGGATTGAACCGCCAGGTTTCTGGTTAGCAGTCAAATACCTTAGGCACTACGCCACCTCCATATGCATTGGTGAATAATAATAGCAGAAATCCTTGACTTCTTAAAGAATTTGTTTAAAAGCACCAGAGGGAAGACCTGGGTAACATTTGCACCAGTGAATATAATTTGATGATACCCATTGTTATCAAGTTAATTCCAACTCACAGCAACCCTATACACAGAGGAGAACTGCCCATAGAGTTTCCAAGGCTGTCAGTCTTTCTGGAAGCAGACAGCTACATCTTTCTCCTGTGGGGCAGCTGGTGAGTTGAAATCACTGAACTTTTGTTTAACAGCCGAGCACTTGACCACTGCACCATCAGGGCTCCTTAGGTGTATTTGATGATAGTTTGATGTAATTACTTTTGAAAATTAAATTAAGATAATGAAGAATCAAATACTCCTTTCCATCCCTGAACTTGAGAAATAAATTCTATAACATAAGAGGCACTAAGTAAATTATCCTCCTAGCATCTCACCAGGGTTGCACATGGTGCACAGGTTTCAATGCAGCTTACAGGCTGAGACAGACTAGGAAGAAGGAGGAGGCCATCCACTTGTCAAACAATTGGCCAGGGAAAACCTTATGAACAGCAGAGAAACACTCTCTGATACATTATTACACAAGTTAACGAATAACCTGGAAACATCTGACACAGTGCAGGCGAATGAGCCCCTTAGGTCAGAAGGCTTTCAAAAGATGACTACGAAAGAGCTGCATCATCAAAATTGGACCAACCTTACTGACATGGATAAAGTAAAATGGTCAAGACCTCCATTTGCTGATGTGGCACAACTCAAATTAAGGAGAAACAGCTGCAAACATCCATTATTAATCAGAACATGGAATGTAGGAAGTATGAATCTAGGAAAATTGGAAATTGTCAAAAACGAAATGGAACATATAAAGATGGATATCCTAGGCATTAGTGAGCTGAAATAGAGTGGTTTTGGCCAGTATGAGTCAGATAACCATATGATCTACTATCCTGGGAATGACAGTTTGAAGAGGAATGGTGTGGCATTCATCATCACAAAAGATGTTTCAAGATCTGTCCTGAAGTACAGTGCTGTCAGTGATAGGATAATATCCATATGTCTACACAGAAGACCAGTAAATATAACTATTATTCAAATTTATGCACCAACCACCAAAGCCAAAGATGAGGAAATTGAAGATTTTTATCAACTTCTACAGTCTGAAATTGAGCAAACGTGCAATCAACCTGTGTTAATTATCACTGGTGACTGGAATACAAAAGTTGCAAAGAAAGAAGAGTCATCAGTAGTTGGAAATTTGGCCTTGATGACAGAAATAATGCTGGCGATTGCATGACAGAATTTTGCAAGACCAACGACTTATTCATTGCAAATGCCTTTTTTTCAGTAACACAAATGGCAGCTATACACACGGACTTCGCCAGACGGTGTACACAGGAATCAGTCTGACTACATCTGTGGCAAGAGGAGATGGAAAAGCTCAGTATCTTCAGCCAAAAGAAGGCCAGGAGCTGACTGTGGAACAGACCATCAATTGCTCATATGAAAGTTCAACTTGAAGTTTAAGACAATTAAAACAAGTCCACGAGAGCCAAAATATGACCTGGTATATATCCCTCCTGAATTTAGAGGCCATCTAAAGAATAGATTTGATGCACAGAACACCAGTGACCAAAAACCAGAAGAATTGTAGGATGACATCAAGAACATCATCCATGAAGAAAGCAAAAGGTCATTAAAAAGATGAGAAAAGAAGAAAAGACCAAAATGAATGTCAGAAGAGACTCTGAGACTTGCCCTTTGTAGTGGTTATGTTGGTGTTGTCAACTTGTCTGGGCCTGGTTCAGTGGCTGGGCGGCTGGTGGTAGTTATTCCCCATGATGGGACTGGCAATCAAGTCCATGGTGGGATCTACCACAAGCAGCTGAGTAGCTGCTCTGGGTATGTGGTCTGCTTCCTGCATATAAGCAGCAGCTTTGGGAATGGTCTCTAGCTTATGGCATGCTGGGACTCTGCATGTAGCCATGTCGTTGTTCAGCAGCCTGCCATGCTATGCCAACCTGGAGATTTACAATGGACTTAAATTGATGGCCTGCTGTGTGATTGAGTAACACTGGGACTGTGCCTTTTTACTTGTCAACCTTGGGCTTGGCAGCCTCAGCAGCCAGCAGCTGTCTGAGTGAAGAAACGCCTCTGGATTGAGTGGGCTGGGAGCAGGAGGCAGAGCTGAAGCCCAAGGCTTAGGGGTTTTCACCCAGCCCCTAGAGCCTGGCGCTTTGAACTTGGACTTAAAGCCTCCAAACTGTAAGAGAATAAACTCCTATTTGTTAAGGCCATCCCATTTGTGGTATATATTTTTGGCAGAATGGCACTAGGGAACCAGAACACCCTTGAACATAGAGTAGCTAAAACAAATGGAAGAAACGACAAAAGAGCTGAACAGAAGATGCCAAAGAGCGCCTCGAAAAGACAAAGACAATGACTAGAATGAAATGTGCAAAGACCTGCAGTTAGAAAACCAAAAGGGAAGAACACACTCAGCATTTCTCAAGCTGAAATAATAGAGGAAAAAAAAATAAGCCTCAAGTTGTAATACTGAAAGATTCTATGGGCAAAATATTGAA
>NW_006921948.1:2414847-2428792 GCF_000298275.1 Orycteropus afer afer
CACCTACTTTGGTCATATTGTCAGAAGGGACCATTCCCTGGAGAAGGATGTCATGCTTGGTAAGGTGGAGGGTCAATGAAGGAGGGGAAGGCCCTCAGCGAGATGGATTGACAGTGTCTGCCGCGATGGTTTCAAGTACAGCTGGGATCGCTGAGATGGTGCGGGACCAGGCGGTGTTTCGTTCTGCTGTGCATGGGGTCGCTATGAGTCAAAGATGACTCGATGGCAGCTAACAACAATAACAAGCATCTCACCGTATCTTCCAGTGAGGTGGATTCCACTGTAATTCTTTGATCTTGGCTCCACCGGTCCACACCTTATTGTGTGGGAAGGTTCATGTTTCCACTTCAAGCTCCATTTCCTTTTCCCTAGTCAGAGCTGTTCATTGTTAGCACAGGTCACTTTGCTCTGTTCCTAATCAATATCAAAGCCCTTTATTCTGCTACTAAATGAACCTCATTTAATTCTATCATGATCACCTAGTTATGAGCTTTGGTAGGTGCTGGGATAAACATATTTATTATCAAAACAGAATATTTTGAGGGTGAAAGGGGTGGCTATTAATAACTACACTGGTGTGGCGGACAAAATTATTGTTTCTATCACTCCCACCTAGATCCTTCATCACTTGTTGTTCAAAAAAGAAAAGATTCACGTTTATTAAAAAAAAAAAAAAAACTTTTTATTGTGGTTTGGGTGAAAATTTACAGAGCAAATTCACTTTCCATTCAACAGTTTATACAAATTTTGTTTTGTGACATTGGTTGCAATCTCCACACTGTAACAGCAATCTCCCCACTTCCCCCCTGTGTTCTCCATTGCCATTCATCCTTTGCTGCCCCTTCTTGCTTCTGAGCTTTGTATTTGGGCAAATTCTGCCCTTTGGTCTCCTATTGTTGATTGTTCTGAAGAGCACATTCCTCCCTGGTGTTATTCACTTTGTAGCCTTCTCTATGGTTGGCTGGAAGTTGATCCCCGGGGGTGGGTTCAGTTCCAGGCTTGAAAGGTATCCGGGCTTTAGTCTCTAGCAGACCCATAATTGTGGTCTTTTTTATGATTTTGAATTTTGTTATTCATTTTTTTCTTCCCACTCTGTCAAGAACCTTCCATTTGTGATCTCTAGCAGAGTGGTCAGTAGTGGTATCCAGGCACCATCTCTGATCTCAGGGTAGTGGAGGGTCCGGTTAATGTGATCCTTAGTTCCTTGGACCAATTATTTCCTTCTTTGATTTTCTTCACTCTTCCTTACTCCAGAGGAGAGACCAATAGTTGTATCTTAGATGGCCACTCGCAAGCTTTTAAGACCCCTGTCTCTAGTCACCAAAGTAAGATACAGGACATTGTCTCTGTGGACTATGTTGTGACAAGATTGTTGTCCTAAGCCCCCAAGCTCAGTGACTCATTCTTTCCAGGTGTTTGGTTTTGGCTAAAAGGTTTTCAGAGTTTCCCCCCCTGTATGCTCTATATAGTAGTATCCATGGATATATTTGTAGCACATACAAATCATAATTAGAAATAGCCTTTTCATACCTACACATGCTATTGACTATACATACTCACCTTCCCACATCTGTCCAGTTTGAATGTCTATCTATGTATCTACTCATAGATTATTGTTTGTTATTACTGTTATTACAAAAACCAAAAACCAAACTCACTGCCTGTCAAGTCAGATGCAACTCAGAGTGACCCCTCCGTGGGTTTCCGAGTCAGTATCACCATGGAAATAGACTGCCCAATCTTCCTTCTGAGATTGGCTGGTGGCTTTGAACTGCCAGCCTTCTGGTTAGCAGTCAAATGCCTTAGGCACTACGCCACCAGAACTCTATAGTATTTACTTTTGTTGTCTGTTACTCTCATGCAACTCCCAGAGTCTTCATTTATCATGGATGGGAGAAGAGGGGAAGGAAAATCACTAACTAGAGAATAAACACATATTATCTTGGGTGAAGGGAAAGGTGATGTACATTAAGGGGGAGGTCAACACAATATATTAATATTTTTAGTTTGCAACTTACACTCAAATTTGTTTTTAAACACATTTATCTTCTGACTTTATAAGCAGTATTTCATGCACATTAACATAAATTACAAGCTAGAAACCATGTCATGATACTATTTCACAGACAAAACCTAAGTTACTTATTTTTTTGTCTTTTTTGCAATCCAGGTTTTGAAGCAGTAAGTATTTGAACACTCACTGGGAAAACACAGGAAGGCAAAGGTTGTTCACTTAGGCTGGATGACCTTTTCTATTTGGAAAAGTGACAGACTGGCCTAATGTAAGAGACTTATTTGAAAATTATAATGATTTTTAGACCACAAATAACATAACTCAGGTGTCTAACCAAAAGAAAACTGTGGTACTTAAGGGCATGCAAAATGGTAGCATTCCTGCCAACTTGTAGCATCTTTGCAAATACTGTTCAGGTAGGTCATGGTCAGTGGCTGACTCCTTTGAAATGTGCTGATAACAACTGCATTACCTAAGATACATAGTCAGCTGCATGTAATAGACACATAAAAACAGCAGTGGCTGAAACTAGATAGGAGTTTCTTTTTCCCATATGTCAAAGTCTGACTTGTTTGTGCTCCATGAAATACTCTGTGTACAATGTTCCATGGTGCCAGGCTTCAAACTACTTCTATTTTCTTGCTCTGGTTTTCCTAGAGTGTTGTCCTCTCTGCCTGGTTGACAAAGTTCTAAAATGACTCCCTAACTGAGTTCCCTTTAATGGCACAACCCAGAAGTTGCAGCTTCAACTTACATCCTATGGGTCAGAACATGGTCACTTGGCTGAACCTAGCAACAAAGGAGACCTAGAAAGAGTCTTTTTCCCTGGTGGCCCTGAATCCAAGTAAAAATGTCATTCTGTTGGAAGAAGCGGGAAGTGGACATTGAGGGAAGAGCTGTCATTCTCTTCTAAGGTCTCCCTCTTTTCATTGACTCTACAGAGTATGAAATAAGCATTAGCAATGCTCGGTCTTATTCCCCAGCAACTTAAAGCCTATAGAAGAGAATATATGTAGACTTTTGAGCAAGTTCCATGGTAGAATGTGATGAATAATATTTCTAAAGAAGCAAAGAATACCATGAGCACATGGAAATATGAAGAGGAAATCAGTTCTGGTTGGGGAACTGGGTACTTTACACAATTGAAAGCATTTGAGATAAGGGCTGAGGAAAAAAAAACTATTAATTATCAACAGATGGATATTAGAAAGAAGGAATTTCAAGGGCAAAACATATCAAGAGAAAAGTTGCTCTACTTGAACAATGAAGGGGGGTAGTTAATTGGGCAAAGAGTGTAGGTTTCATTCATCCATTCAGCAAACTGTATCTGTACTGAATTATTATTCATTCCATGTTCATATGTGGGAGCTCTGGTAGCATAGCGCCTAAGACACTTGATTGCTAACCAGAAGGCTGCTGGTTCAAACCCACCAGCCACTCCTTGGAAGGAAGATGGGGCAATCTACTTCCAAAGTAATAATGCCTCGGAAACCCAAGGAGGTGTCACTCTGAGTTGGATCCGACTTGATAGCAGTGAGTTTGGTTTTTGGTTTTTGTGATAACAGTAATAACAAACAATTATTAAGTAGGGTGTTATGGTATCATATACAGGAAAGTGAATTTAGATTAGCTAGGTGGTCAAAGAAAGCCTCTTTTAGAAAGTTATATTTTACAGGGAATGGGAAGAATGAGTGAAATAGAGTGATGGTGTGTACACTGAAAGGCACACCCAGCAGCAATATAAGGCTATATGAAGGTTAGAAAAGGGGGAAGCGTGCAGCCCCCGGAAGGAGTGGAAAAGCATGCACAGTGGGTATTACAGAAATGGGCATGTGTCAGATCGTGCGTGGTCTTCTAGGCTACATTTTGAAATTTGATACTTCATCCTAGGGTTAGTGGGGAACCATTGAAAGGTTTTAAGGAAGGAAGTGATATAAGCTAATTTATTTATTTTTTTTAATAAAATCACCATGACCACAGGGTGGAGAATGGGATCTACATCACCCCAGGCACTGTGGAATTGAAATTAAAAAAAAAAAAAAACCCTTCGATTCAGAAGGGTACTTGAAGGCCAGATAGTCATATGGGCATTATTGTAGCTTGATTGGCAAACAGTGACTAAAAACCAATTGCTAAGGAATCAGTCCCAACTCACAGCAGTTTCATGTATTCCAGAGTAGAAGAGTGCTCCTTTAGGTTTTCTTGGCTATAATCCTTATGGAAGCAGAAGGTCACCGACCGGGCTTTTCTTCAGCGCTGCCTCTAGGTGGGTTCAAACTGCCAATCTTTAGGTTAGTAGTTGTGTGCTTAACCATTTGTGCCACTCCGAAGCTCCTGAGTAGTGACTACATGAATTTTATTCGTTGTTCTAACCTCTTCTCTTGAACACTCCAAAGTCAAAGCTTTAATACCCCATATCACCTCTTAGAAATTCCAAAGAATTAAGTTTAGATTAGAACCGCTGACAGGACCTTGACCTAATAGGCACTTACAAACCTGATTCTGATGACATTTACATGCCGAGGAGAACTAGGCAGAGTTGCCCTCTTCATGACTTTGTGAGCTGAGGGGATCTGCAGGCGAGACTGAAAGCAAGGCAGCGGTACATTTTCAGGCAGCAGATCAAGACAAATGGCTGGCTGCTGGCAGATACTAAATGGCAAATCAGCTTAATTCACAACTAAGAAAGCAGAAGGCTATAAAGGAAAGAGAGTATCTGCTAGTTGGCTATATTTTTGCATGCTGAAAATGAAAGAGGTGACAGTACTTAGGCATCAGAGGCTCTGATTAATATGAGGAGTTCTTGTAATTTCCCAAGATGAATAACACTGGGTTCTGTCATTACTGCCTCCATACCTACTTTTATGTAATTTTTGATTTTGAAATATCCAGCCATGGGCCCGGCAGAGACTTAATCATGAATTTAACCTTTTAGTTGCTTTCTTCTTCTTGAGCATCTCTATGTAGAATGACATTAATTTCTAGGGGCTTTGTTTCATACGTGTGGCAAGATGAATCCTCTACCCCCTCTTGCCTCCCACCCCCTCCCAGAAGGTGGGATTTGAGTATAAGGAAAAGAGTTGTAAGAACCACCAGCAGCCCCTGGTCACAGTAATTGACCCTGCTTTGAAATGCTTATCTAATTGTTCAGTAAACAAACTGCTCAAACTGCCATTTGAGTTAGCATCTCTGAGATGTGGGAAAGACCCATGGGGCAGCACTCAGGAAAAGGATCCATAAAGGTCGATATCCCAGGCATCAGTGAGCTGGAATGGTCTGTTACGGGCCATACTGAATCGGACAATCATATGGTCTAGCATGCCAGGAAGGACAAAATGAAGAGGAATGGAATTGCGTCACAGTTTAAAACAAACAAACAAACAAAAAACCTCAATATCTATCCTAAAGTGCATTGCTATCAGTGATAGGAAAAAGGAAACTAGTTAGAACTACTGTTACTCAAAATTACACACTAACCACCAAAATCAAAGATGAAAAAAACTGAAGATTTTTACTAATGTCTTCAATCTGAAATTGACCAAATATGCAGTCAAGATGCATTGATAATTATTGGTGATTGGAAAGCTAGTTATAAACAAAGAAGAACACGAGTAGTTGGAAAATATGACCTTGGCTAGAAAAATTAACCCAGAGATCACATGATAGGATTTTGTAAGACCAATAACTTATTCATTGCAAATACCTTTTTTCAACAAAATAAATGCTGGCTACACATATGGACCTCACCACATGGAATACATAGGAATCAAATCGATTACATCAGTGGAAAGAGGTGACGAAGCATTCAATATCTTCAGTCAAAACAAGGCCAGGAGCTGACTGTGGAACAGACCATCAATCTCTCACATGCAAGTTCAAGTTGAAGCTGAAGGCAATTAAAAACAAGTCCTTGGGAGCCAAAATATGACCATGAGTATATCCCACCTGAATTTAGAGACCATGTGAAGAACAGACTTGATACATTGACCAAAGCTCAGACTAGCAGTATACTGCCAGGGAACAACCAGAAATTCAAGCTGGATTCAGAAGAGGACATGGATGAGGGATATCATTCTTGATGTCAGAGGGATCTTGGCTGAAAACTGAGAATAGCAGACAGATCTTTACCTGTGTTTTACTGACTATGCAAAGGCATTCGACTGTGTGGATCATAACAAATTATGGATAACTTTGCTAAGAATAGGAATTCCACCAGCCCCTCCTCAGAAGGAAGGATGGGCAATCTACTTCCATAGTGAGACTGCCTTGGATGAGTTGGATTCAGTGCGTCTGGTTTTGGTCCTCTAGCTCTGATCTCGACTGACTTCATTAACACACGATTAATTTTTTTTAAGGAATATACATTTTATTATTAGTTGATAGTTAAACTGATCTTTTCCTTAGAAAGCAAAGTAGTTTTGAGTTAGAAATATTAGAGTAATATTATTACTCTAGGGAGCTCTGGTAGCATAGTGGCTAAGACACTTGCCTGCTAACCAGACGGCTGGCGGTTCAAACCCACCAGCCACTCCTCGGAAGGAAGGTTGGGCAATCCTACTTCCGTAGTGATAACTGCCTCGGAAACCCAAGGAGGGGTCGCTATGAGTCGGGGCCGACTCGACGGCACATAACAACAACAACATTATTACTCTAATATTATTTTATTCTTTTGTTCTTAATCCTATTTTTTCTTTTGATGTTGAAGTCCACTACTGAATACAGCCCAGTTTGAGTATTGTGTAGCAGTCAAGGTTTTCACACAGTTGTTAAATGAAAGCCCTCCCCCCCCTTTTTTTAATACCTTAATGAATAGTTTCAGCTTCCCAACTGAATAGCTTCTGGTAACTCAGTATGTCATCTATTTGTTCCTTTTGATTTTTGAGAAAATTACTCAGGTTTGGTTTCCTAGGAAATAGTTCTCTGTTGTGGAGGAATGAATTTGGACTGATTAGCTGCCTGACTTCTTTGTCTTGTCATTTTGCCACAGGATTGAACAGTCTGCTGTGAAAGGAGATATGGCGGTATAAAGGAACTGGAGTCATTTATTTGATAGACATCAGTATGACATGGCAGCCAGAACACTGGCACAAGAACCAGACAGAAATGGGTTCTAAACCTGTCTGGGTCACTTACTGGTTATGCATACTTGATCATCAGTTTCTCCTCTGAAAAACCGGGCGAAAGATTGCTGCTGGACCTGCCTTGGAGGGGCTTTGGTAACAGTGCCATTCACCATCACCAGTTGCCATTGTGCTGCCTCTGATCCCTCACTCCCTCGCGTGCATCAGACTGGAACTTGCTCCATCAAGTTCTCAATGGCTGACTTTTCAGAAGTGCAGGACTTTCTTCCAAGGCCCGTGGGTGAACTCAAACCTCCAACCTCCTGGTTGGCAGAACAGTGTGTTAACTATTTGTACCATCTACGGATTCCAACAGTGCCATCCCACTCCCACTGCCAACGAGTCAATTCAGACTCAAAGCAACCCTACGGGACAGAGTACAACTGCCCATAGGGTTCCCGAGGGTGTTGATCTTCACAGAAGCAAAGTCTAAGCCAAACCCACGGCTGGGGAGTCAATTCCAACCCACAGCGTGCCCAGAGGACAGAGTAGAACTGCTCCAGAGGGTGTCCAAGGCTATCAACCTTTACAGAAGCAGGCTGCCTCATCTTTCTTCTGTAGCAGCTGGTAGATTCAAACCACAGACCTTTTGGTTAGCAGCCTAATCCTTTAACCACTGCTCTACCAGAGCACATTAACAGTGCCATAGGCACAGGAAAATTATTCATTGATATATTGACTCGCTTGGCACACTGCATTAGACCCTAAGAAAGTGAACATGAATATGCTCATTTGTAATCTCATGCAGCTAGTGAGTCTAGCAAAGCAGTCACTCATGTAAATATAGGAGTTAATAACACTGTAGATGCCATAATAAAAGAAGGTACAACACAGGGCACAAAGAAGAGGCAGGGCTGAGGGGAAGTCAGGGAGAATCTATGAGGCCTGGAACCACTGAGCCAAGTCTAGATCCTTAAGTTAATGCAGATATTTACCAGGCAGATAGGGTAGTATCATGGATTGAATTGTGTCCCCCAATAATCTGTTGTAAATCCTAAACTTGTTCATAATCCCATTCGGTACTGAATGTTTTTGTTGTGTTGATGAAGCAGGATCAGTGTAGGTATGTTTGGAATCACTGTCTTTTGAGAGTAAATGGGCAGGGGGAGAAACAAAGATAGGGGGAGATAAAGGCCATGCCACGTGAAGATTACCATGGAACAAAGGAGCAAGGAGTTTCCCCAGAGCTGACAGAAAAAGCCTTCCACTAGAGCCAGCGCCCTAAATTCCAACTTATAGCCCCCCAGGCTAAGAGCTCTGGTAGCAGAGTGCCTAAGGCATCTGACTGCTAACCAGAAGGCTGGCAGTTCAAATCTACCAGCCACTCCTAGGAAGGAAGATGGAGCAATCTACTTCCGTAGTGATACTGCCTCGGCAACCCAAGGAGGAGTCATTATGAGTCGAGTCTGACTTGATGGCACAAAACAACAACAAGAAGCCTCCTAGGCTGTGAGGAAATCACTTTCTATTTGTTAAAGACACCCACCTGTGGTAGTTCTGTTACACCAGCCCTAGAGAACTAAGACTGATGGGGGGAGACACTGAGGAAAAGTAGGAGAAAGCTTAGTACGGTAAAGCATGGCTGGAACACCAAACAAAGAAAGGGGCCAGACCCTGGATGCTTCTGAAGCCCCAGTAAAGAACTCAGACTTTAATCTACAAGAAATCAAGAGCCTTTCTTAAGGAGCTCCTGACAATTGTACACACAGCATTCTGCTGTTTGCTCCAGTAGAGCACTTACTTAAACTACATCACCATCAACTGTTTACTTGTTGGCCTCCCTCACCAGATTGTGAGCTCCTCTTATTCCCAGCACCTTACAGTGCTCAGCACAGAGAAGTTCAGCAAATGCCTATTTAATAAAGATTTTACCTTCAGGAGCGTGGTCCATGTTTTCATGCTAAATTAATCATGCTGGCAGCACTGGGCAAGGGGAGGAGACATGAAAGAAATAATGATGGTTCCATGATTTTGTATCTCTCGACTAAAATCAGGTGCCAATAGGCAAGTTTTAATGGCCTACCCCAACCATGGAAGGTATAAACCATCAAGAAAATGCCAGTGTGTTGTACTGGAAATGCAGACAGAGGAATCAGTATCAAGAGGGAAGGAATAGAAAATTAAGAAAAATGGTAGTGTCCCTATTTAGTAAAGACCTATTTATTTGATCTAACACCTCTAAACCCACTGCTGTCGAGTCAGATCCAACTCATAGTGATGCCTCCTTGGGTTTCCGAGACGGTATCACTACAGAAGTAGATTGCCCAACCTTCCTTCTGAGGTGTGCTGTGGGGTTTGAACCGCCAACCTTCTGGTTAGCAGTCAAAATGCCTTAGGCAACATGCCACCTAACACCTCTAGCATATTTTATTAAACGTTTTAGAATTCATGGGGCTTTTATGACAAATTAACGCTATATATGTGTATAATATATGTGCATGTTTATCTTTTGTTGTTGTTGTTATTTGCCGTCGAGTCGGCCCTGACTCATAGCGACCCCTCCTTGGGTTTCTGAGGCAGTATCACTACAGAAGTAGGATTTCCCAACCTTCCTTCTGAGGAGTGGCTGGTGGGTTTGAACCGCCAGCCTTCTGGTTAACAGTCAAGTGCCTTAGGCACAGTTTGTCAGAACTGTGCAAAAAGGACTTCTCAGAGGTGTTACAGAACTTCATGTAGCTTGTTATTGTGAAACCAGGTCTCTTAATAACACTGCATGGCCTATCACATCATATAGTTCATCTATGACTATTTTAGTGACAGGTTTTCATATATCAATATTGATTAGCTTTCCCCAAAATTCAGTGAATAATGCATCTGATCTATATCCTCTCTAGATCAATGGGTGTGTAATATGGATACACTCTGTAGATTTAAGAAACCATCAGTTTTATGAGAGGCAGCCCTATTTCCCTTTGCATTAGCACAATCTCAGCAATGAAGCTGCCTTAATTACAAACACCTTTACATAGACTTACAAATATCATAACATTATGATTTTTTATTTGAAGAACAGGAAAAAAAGAATATTTTATTTTTAATTCATATTTGTCCATTCTTTTTATTTGAATATGATATTTCCTTGAGATTACCAGATTATAATTTCTGAGCTCAGAGAGAGGTTTCAAAAGGAAACCCAAGGAGGGCTTGCTATGAGTCGGGCATGAGTTGATGGCACATAACGATAATAGTTTATACTTAGCCAGTAAGAAAATAGAGATATTAGAGGAGAAAGGAGGAACATTTTAACATGCATTAACTCTTTTGTCTCTGTTTCTAAATCACATCAGTTTCCAAAGTCTCTCTTTGTCCTAAATTTAAAAAAAAGGAAAAAAAAACTCACTGCCATCGAGTTGGATCCAACTCATAGTGATCCTCCTTGGGTTTACAAGGTGATATCACACGAAAGTAGATTGCCCAGTCTTCCTTCCGAGGAGTGGCTAGTGGGTTTGAACTGCCAGTCTTCCAGTTAGCAGTCAAATGCCTTAAGTACTACACTACCAGAACTCCTGTCCTAAATTTATAACTGGTTTAATCTGAGGAAATTGAAATGCAGTCCACAGGCCGTGAGAGAGAGAGAGACAGAGAGACAGAGAGAGAGAGAGAGAGAGAGAGAGAGAGGGAATGAATTGTACTCTTTATCTAAGAAATTGATCAACACTCTCTGATAATTCACTGTAGGAGTGTGGCCAAAGAAAGTTGCTGAAAACTGAAAAACACACACAACTTCATTTATGTAATGATCACTGCCACATACATCACAGGATGGTCCAAAGACTCTTGTCCCCTAAGTCACTGAAGCTTGACGGCATCCTTCTACTGACAGCCTAAAAGGTACAATGTATATTCAGTTTTGCCTGTACATTCTCCTCCCAGTATTTGATGGCGAGGACAGCTGAGGAATTTTTAGCTGAGGGCTGTCTGAATCAGATACCACAGTGTAAAACCTTGGCCTTATGGGCTCTGGCATACACCATGCCCATGACATATTTTTCTGGTGATATTAAAAGTGATGGCTACCTGATAGATACATCATCTACCCCAAATTTTTCATATTCAAGTATCCCTGTATTCACTCTAATACTATTCTTCATTTCAAACACCTGAAATTTTCTCATGGTGTCACAAATGCAGGTATTTGTCTTGATCTTAAAGCTCTAAGCTTAGAGAGATAGGGACTGATTCCTTTCCCATTCTGTCAAGGAGGAGGAACATGAGTGATTTTTGCAAAAATTAAAGTATTCATGGGACAAATGGCCAAAAAGAATTCCCTAAAATTTTATCTTGGGATATTTGAATGCCATGGAATTTCTCAAATCTAAACCAAAATGACAGCACTCAATCAAGGAAGAGATTGGTTTCAAGTTGCTCCATGTTGTACTGGAATAGCATGATGTCAATGGAAATACCATGATGCAATGCTTAGGAACAAGACTTTTGGCATCAGACAGAAAATGTTTAACCACTGTTCCATCACTAATTATCTCTCTGATCTTAGGGGGAAAAAATTGACTTCTCTGAGCCTAAGAACACTTATTTGTGAGAAGGAAAAACAATTATTTTCCTTACCAGTATTGGAAGAATTAATGATAATATATAGAAAGAACATGGGACATGGGCTAACACAAAGTAGATGCTTGAAATGTGTTAGCTATCATTAATATGTGACTATTTTTATACCAGTATTATATTTATTTTTATGTTGACAACAGCAGTTCTCCTACCATTTCTAAGGAGGCAAATGACTTTTTTGCTTACGTAGAATATACCATCTATTAGGCTGCCATTGGTGATACCACTTTATGTGATGTGTTCTGGCAGTATTTATCCACTGTTATTTTACAGGTTATTTACTGTCCATAATTGGCTTTTGGAGGAGGAAGGAGAGAATTTAGAGCTCTTCATTATGAGGCTCTTTACAAATAGTAGAAATTAGTATTCAGAAAGAAATGTGGTGTTGATTTTCATGAGACTGTAAATTCATTACCATGTATTTTTCTGTTTCACTGTTTTTAGAGGCCAGATTGAAGCAAGATGCTACTACCTGAAATTATTTCAATCTTGGCTTTTTCTATAGAAACATCTAAAAATCCTAGCTGACTCTGATATTTCAGGGCTAATTATTAAGAGGTTGGACAACCCAGACACTTCTCCAATTACAATTTCAGATTTAATGCCATTACATTTAAATGGCTACCAGTGCCCTGTGACATTCTAATTAGCCAGGCGACTGTTGGTGCTGATAATCAAGTAGTCTACCAAGAAGTAAATTATGTTCCTGACTCTAGCAACTGTCAAGGCTCAGATCATCAGATAAATATCACCATAAAATTCTTCTCCACTCCCTTCATATAAGTAATATTGTGTCTATGAATTAAATGAACAAAATTATTTGAAGTAAATAGATAATTACTTCCCTCTGAAGGTTTATTACCAGATTATTCAATAATATAGAAAATCACTTCCCTATAACAAATTCCCACTTTATTGAGTAGCAGGCCTAGAACAGAGTAGGCTTATCATGGAAAATGGTGGTCTACACAAATTTATCTTTGATATTTCCTCTAATGACACAAAAATGTTAATTTACCTCTCAAGGAGTTAGAAGGGAAGAGAATGAAGGATGCAGAGACAAGAGGGGTAAAGAAGGACATTTGGTAAGGAAGCTTTGAGACAGAGAAATTAAACCTGGGCTGTAGAACAGCATCTCAGTATCTGTCAGCAGGTAGGAAACCGTACAAAGGATAAAAGAATTTCCAAGGACAGGACATAATAGCAAAGGTAGAAATAAACAAGTTAAAATATTAAAAATCACTGAATATTTGAATGGAGTATCAGTTGGATTTTGTAAGGACAGCAATTCCTGAGAAGTTTACTAATGGATATTCCTTGTACAGTCTCCATTATTATGCACTTAAAGTATTTACAATTCTATTGTTCTCCTTTGTATTTAGTGTGTGACCCTTGTTTTATTTTTATGAATCTGATCTCCAAATGTTTGTTTCATCATTATGATATTCACTGAAGTTTCAACGTTCCAGGAATGACTGATAAGCTTGAATGAGCTCTAATCTTGTGTTCATTGCCTGGGTGAACAAAGGGACAGGTAGGTATAGGGCTAGGTCTCTTTGTTCTATAGAATAGGAGTTGGGTATGAGGAAATTCCCTCCCACAGACTCTTCACAATAAGAAAATTCTCAGAAAGGATTTGTTTTGCTATTGTTATTATTATTAATTTTTCGGTCTCTAGTCGATCATGTCCAACACAGTGCAACCCCTCTGCTATTCCTTCTCCAATCTCCCCCAAAATAACATTCCCCCCAACAGGATGCAACATTCCATCTTACTACACAAACCACGTTCATCTCCTCCCTAAGATAAGACTCAAATCTCCCGAATTATTTCTTCCATTTTCAAGTCAGGTTTTCTGGGGTTTTCCCTTTCCAGTTTGTATGGCTAATTACCACCAGGCAACCCCATTGTAATACTGGAAGAAATCAAGATGTGAGCAGAATGGAGATGCAAGAGAAGGAGTTATAGGATATGGTTAATCTGCTATATATACATTGTGCCAAATTAACTACAATAGAACTGTGTTTCCCAGAATTATGTTGCTTTTACAGATTCCAGTTACCATGGGCTACAAGAAACAATTCTATGTAATTTGAAGGGCAGAAATACAGCATAAGGCATATTCTTTTTCATGTTCAGAAGGTCAAAGCAGAGCAAAAGGCACTACTGTAACTCGCGCATACAGCCTGTCTACTAGCTCACTTTGTTTATGAGTGGTCGGAGCTGGGCCTCCAGGTCTTCC
>NW_006921948.1:2429037-2430146 GCF_000298275.1 Orycteropus afer afer
TTCTTTCCATACATTCTTCCTGATGGCCTGCCCTGCTGACTTCAGGCTCCAGAACAAATCTCAGAAGAAACACCTCTATAGACTGTGTTACCTAAAAAAATATGTTCTTTCACATATGTATAAACACTATACATGCACATACATATTTATGTATGTGATATGTGCATATAAGGAGCTCTGGTGGAGTAGTGGTTAAGACATTTGGATGCAATTCTATACATATATGTATATGTATATGTATAGATAATGCATCATAACATGTACAAAGCAGTGCTCACCAATGAATATTTTCATTCAAACAATATTAGTTACAATTTGTTATGAGCCACACAATTGAATGTTTTTGCACAGTTCATAAAACACAAGTAAACATACATCTTTCTGGTATTCTTTGCTTACAGCCTAGATCTGACAGTAGCAATGATATCCCTCATTCCATGTCCTCTTCTGAATCCAGCTTGCATTTCTGGAAGTTCCCTGTCAATATGCTGCTGTAACCATTTTTGAATGATTTTATTTACGTGTGATATTGATGATATTGTTCAATAATTTCCACATTCTGTAGGATCACCTTTCTTTGGAATGGGTACAAATATGGATCTCTTCTAGTCAGTTGGCCAAGTGCTTCTCTTCCAAATCTCCGGGCATAGCCAAGTGAGTGCCTCCAGTGCGGCATCTCTTTGTTGAAACATCTCAATGGTTATTCCATCAGTTCCTGGAGCCTTGGTTTTCACCACTTCCTTCAGTGCAGCTTTGACTTCTTCCTTCAGTACCATGGGTTTTGATCATATGCCACCTCCTGAAATGGATGAACACTGACCAGTTCTTTTTGGTACAGTGACTCTGTGTATTCCTTCCATCTTCTTTGGATGCTTCCTGCATCATTCAACATTTTGCCCATAGAATCTTTCAATATTGTAACTCGAGGCTTAAATTTTTTCCTCAGTTCTTTCAGCTTGAGAAATGCCAAGCATGTTCTTCCCTTTTGGTTTTCTAACTCCAGGTCTTTGCATCACAGTTGTTGTTGTTGTTGTTGTTGTTGTTTGCCGTCGAGTCTGCCCCGACTCATAGCGACCCCTCCTTGGGTTTCCAAGGCAGTATCACTACGG
>NW_006921948.1:2430261-2447249 GCF_000298275.1 Orycteropus afer afer
GAGTGGCTGGTGGGTTTGAACCGCCAGCCTTCTGGTTAGCAGTCAAGTGCCTTAGGCACTATACTACCAGAGCTCCTGGCTTCAGGGAGCTGGCTAGTTTGCTGTACTGTAAAAGTAACACAGCGCAGGGCTCTGGTTTGGGCATTTGACCACTCAGCAGTTATTGTAACCAGGTCACCACATTAGTGAGGGGAAGCCTATGTGGTTCACTCCATGAACCTGATTATTCAGAATACTCTGCACTGGGCAACTTTTCACAATCCGTTGTATCTTCACCATGTGTCTCCATTTTGAAAGATCCATACATGTATCTCTTACACAGAAATCCTTGTCAGCAATCTTCCCACCCTGTTCCTTCCAAATTCTTGATCACCCAGCTCTTTCCTTCTAGGGAAACTGGAAAACCCGATGTGCTTACTTAAGGTGACATTCACTAGAGGATTTTTCACCTATATCTTTCAGGGCCACCTGAGTGGGGCTGTAACACCACACAGCCCACTTCCTGTTAGTTCCAGCCTATAGTGCAGTTCCATGTGTAACAGCCACAAATATATTCTCCTTAGTCACCGGGACATTAAGAACTACTCAGGAAGTCTTAAGTGTGGGTTGAGGGAATTATAAGCATATGACAGAAGGGGAATACAAGTCGTCTGCTCCTATAACTTATTTTTGCCTTCTGGATCTGCTCAAGACTGGGCCCATAAATCACACTTGCACCTGATGGTAGGTTGGTTATTGCGGGGCCTGATTTTACCACTCAGAGATTGGACAGTACATAGTTTATGGAGGGAAGATTGGATTGTCTCGTCACATGATGCCTCATGGGCAGACTTTCAATGTACACAAAACCCCCATAATATGCCAAGAGTTGTGGTTTTTTTTTTTTTTTTTCAGTGAAAGAACAGACATTTGTTGGAGGAGTCATGACCCTGCTCTGAACTCAAGAGGCCTCCTCTATGATCTTATTGGGACTTGCCTCAGTTTGCATTTACCATTCACATCTGCCTCTGTCTGGATCCACTGTATAGGAGGGAACCGTCCTCTATTTAGTCTTGGAAGTGGTGTTTTTTTCCAAATTGGTTAATTGAATCATTTTTTAAAAATCCTTTTGGTATTTTGGACATAGACCCTAGGCTGTTTTTAAAAATGGGGGGCAGTGGTGCGAGTGGGGCAGAATCATGCAGCATTCATTGATAGTGCTATATGACACCAAAACACTGTGTGCTAGAGAGATTTCAGGGCAAATAAAAGTTACACATAGCCTCCTTGTGGATAACATGTGAATAGCTGATGCTGGCTTTTCTTACACAGGAGACAGGGAGGGGTGGGAGAGCAGGTGAAGGAACCAGACAGTCAAGTATTTTTTTCTTTCTCCAAATTTCCACAGCATCTGCCATTGTCTTATTCGTTTTTACTGACTGTAAAGAGAAAACAGCTGAATTGCATTATCCTTGTCAGA
This sequence comes from Orycteropus afer afer, assembly GCF_000298275.1. NCBI lineage: Eukaryota > Metazoa > Chordata > Mammalia > Tubulidentata > Orycteropodidae > Orycteropus > Orycteropus afer. The sequence continues at coordinate 2,431,721 of NW_006921948.1, forward strand.
CTTCTAATGGCGAATGTACATAACCAGGCCTTCATTAAGAAAGAAAATAGACAAAAAGTTGCTTCATGAACTGAAGCAGAGAGAAGTTAAATTACAACAACAGTGAAGCCAGGTGATTAACAGAAATTAACACGTTTTTGTGACAAACAAAGGGAGTCAGGAAGTGGAAAACTGGCGGGGTGTGTTCCTGCTGTGGCACACTGAATTGATGCCAGGCTGTTTCTTCTCTTGGATACAGCATTTTCAGTATGTCAATTTATAAATGAATTTCCCCAATACTGACTTGAATAACTCATTAGCTTTTATTCCTTTTTTACTTGAATGTAAGACCTTATGTCATATTCCTGTGAAAGTGTGTGACCAAACAAAGCCAAAACCTAAATGCCAACTGTCAGCTCCACTCCCGAGTCACCAAACATACAGGTGTGTAAAGAGCAGGCTGCAACAACCCCCAAATGGACCCTGCACTTCCAATTGTAGGATCACCTGGTCTTTGTTTTCCCAGGTGCAATGACTTCTTGTTGTTGTGTCATAGACCGGATGCCAATGTATGGCAACCCCACGTGTTGCAAGTTAACACTCTGCTTTACTGGAATTTCAAGGTTGACCTTTTAGAAGCTGATCACGAGGCCAGTCTTCCAAGGCTCCTCTGAGAGGATTCGAATTGCCAACCATTTGGTTAGTAGTCAGGTGGTAACTGTTTGCACACATATGCACTGCCCCTTTCCCAGACTCAGGTGGAGTGACGTTGGTGTGCATTTTGATTTGGCTTAGTTTGGTATGACTTTTTACAGGGACAACAGAAGATAAAGGAAGGCCCTGTGTTAAGAATGTTTGGTTCCATTAATACTCGAGGGGACCTTCCCCTGCCTTGAAGGCCATCAGTGCAGTAATTCTCTGAAAGAACTTTGTCTCAGTGAATAAGTCCCAGGAAAATTACTGTGGAGACTTTTGCAGATACGACATCCAGCAGAATGGGAGAAAGAATGTAAATGAAAGGGTCTACTTTATGTTTTGAGAACCCAGGCTTCACCATGAATGGGAGAAATTGCGTGTTACAGGCAAAGGCACAGTGCATGTTAGAGATGGTGGCAGTTGGACGTATCTGAGCTCTCACAATGGTAGCCTTCAAGAAGTTTTAATACCAATTACTCACACTACAGGAACCCTTGTGCCATGGTGGTTATGGGCTTGCCTGGTACCCTAGAGATTGGCAGTTTAAACCCATGGGACGAAGATGAGGTAGTCTGCTTCTGTAAAGATTGACAACCTTGGAAACTCAATGGAGCAGTTTGACTCTGTCTCTAGGGGCACTGTGAGTTGGAATCGACTCAATGGCACTGGGTTTGGTGTTTTTTGGGGGGGAGTTGGAGCTGGTTATTCATGCTATAATTTAGATACTTACTGGCTCTCCCTTTTTCTTTACTTCTGTCACCTGCCCTTTTCCTTTTGTTTTTTTTCTTTGGTTAAATTTCATTTAACCATCTTGTATCTTTCTTCTTGGCATTTACAATCAATTTAATTCCTCCTCTTAGAGTGCTTAGACACCCAGTACCCAGGATTAAATATTAAATTCTTGTGAAGCAGCAGATTAAGGTGGTGGAAAGAAGATGAACTTTGCAGACACACCAGTTCGCACTGGCTTCCTTCATGAGCAGGGTGGTCTTTGCAGGGTAGGAGGAAGCATTCTTTACAGTCACTGTATCTCCATTTCTTCATCTTTGAGTTGGAGCTAATAACTCCTGTCTCATTACACCTTCACCTATACTTGCTCTCCCTGGAATGCACGTCTACCTCCCACTGCACTGAGGGCACCCCAACAAAAAAAGCCACGTATCATGGATTGAATTTTGTCCCCAAAGAAGATCTTTTGAAGTCCTAAACCCCTGTACCTATGAATACGACCTTGTCTGGGGAAATAGGGTTTTTCTTGGCAGTTGTCAGTTAACAACATCCTATCAGAGTTGGGTGGGTCATAATTGTATATGACTGAAGTCTTGTAAAAAGTGGAGGACAGACAAAAAAAGGAGCCACACATAGGTACATGGTCCATGAGGGAGACAGAAACCATGTGACCATGGAGTTGGATGCAGCAGAGGAGTGCTAAGGATTGTTGGCAGCCACCAGAAATAAGGCAAAGCGCCTAGAATAGTTCCTCTCTCAAAGACTTCAGAAGGAATCAAAATGGCCCTGATTTGGATTCCTGAACTGTGAAAGAATACATAAAGAATGTCTGTTCTTTAAAGTCACCCACTTGTGGTGTTTTCTTATGGCAGCCCAAGGGGACAGAGACACCATGCTTGCTTCCTATTGGCACCTCAGCATCCACTCCAGTGCCTGGTCCAGTGTAGCTGCTAAATACTCACATGTCTGTTCAACTGGAATACTTTTTGAACTATGATTTGGTGTGAAAATTAAAGTATATATTTTATAGAAAACACCTAGTATGCCTGGCACATAGTAGGTTGTCACTGCTGCTGTACTCTATTTTTTAAAATCATAATGTAAACGCAGTAAGATGACTTTATTTCTAGACTGCTCTTCTTACTTGGAATCAAGTTACTCAGAAAATAGATAGCTTAAAGGCGCAAGTCAAGTTTGGCTGCCTCGGGGTAAATAAGCATAGGCCCATACTTGGCATGCTGGCCTAATGCAGAGAGGGCATAACTTAATTATTTGCTGAATGAATGACAGAATGAAATACCATTCCCCCTGTGAAGCCCTTTTTAGCACTTCTCTGGGACCTCACGTAACTTTTCTCATATTTTTATTACAGTGATTTTCATCCTACCCATGTCTGTTTTTCCTTACCAAACGATGAACTATTTCCGAACAGGTGTTACTCCGTGTGTTTCATTCATTCTTGGCATCTAGCACAGTGTCTCCTAGAGTTCAATAAATCCTTATCGAAAACAAAGGAACAAAATGAGAGAGAAAGAGATCTGGTTCATGATTTGAACTGGGCTTTATTAACGTTAACTGGAATAATATTCCAGAATTTTCCTTCTGGTTACTCCTCTCATCCAATGTGCAGATTTCCACTTTATAAAATTTCACTTGAGCCAATATTTAGAGTGCTTCCATTCCAGTCATGCTTGGTAGGGGGATTGCAACTCACTGCAATTTAGGCATGTGTTCCATGGGTGACAGGAACACAGTCTGGCAACTAGCACTCTGCTGCTGCTTCATCATGCAGGTAACAATATCCTGAGTAGCTGCCAATTAAAGCTAATCATAGAAAGGAAGGAAAGAAATCCACTGATGACTTTCCATATCTAATCTCCTTTCTATTCCACAAGGGGCTCCCTGGACAGAGATATCCAGGCAATTTTGGAGAGCTACTCTGCATTCACAATTTATTCTGTTTGCTCCAGACATCTGTGTCTATTATCAGGAGAAATCAAAGAGAAATGAAGCTTCCTGGAGATCTTCTAGAGTTGAGTAGGAGTGCTCAAGTACAGCCAACTGCAGAGGAGTTTCACTTAAACCTAATAGCAAAGCAGGAAATGTGTCATCTTTTTCATTGCTACTACTGAGCCAGCCTCACTGGCCTTACTAGCATATTGGGGCCCATTTGCATCCCTTCTGTCCAATGTGACAACATGGGGAATTACAAAGATCTTTATCATATGAGATATAGCTCACGCGCTTATATTTGATGTGGTAATACATGAATAATACAATAGTCAATTAGACAAACTAGCTGAAGTCCAGATGAGCACAAAAAGCAAAGTTGATAGAATAGTGAAAGAGTTGATATTTTGTGTGGAAAATGATAAATCATGGGGTCAAGAAAGTGTATAAAGACAGAGAGAAAGCAGAGGATGAAAAGACCAATGGTCACTCTGTAAGCTCAACCATAGATGTAGCATGAGTATATACGAGAAATGAGAGGAGAAAAGGTTTCAAAGATTGAAATAATTGAATTTAATATTTTAGGGGGAGCAGTACCAGGTGATTATCAGAAATAGGATGTGGCCATGTGAATGGATGGTTAGGAAGAATGGAAGTGATTATCAGTGTCATGGGTTGAGTTGTGCCTGCCCAAAAAGGTATGTTTAATAACTAACCTCTGTTACTAGTGAATGGGAACTAATTTGGAAATAAGGTCTTTGCAGATGCAGTCATATTAAGATGAGATCATTAGGGCAGGCTTTCATCCAATATAACCTTTACTTTATAAGAAGAGGAGAAAGAGATGCAGTAGGAAAATGCTGTGTAATGACAGAGGCAGAGATTACAGTGATGTAGCTACAAGCCAAGCAATGCCTGGAACTACCAGAAGATGGAAGAGACAAGGCAGGATCTTCCCGCACAGCCTTCAGAGAAAGGATGGCACAGCTGACACTTCGATTTCCAGCTTCTTGCCTCTAGAACTGTGGTAAAATAAAAATCTATTGCTTTAAGTCATCTAAGGAACTCTCGTGGTATAGTGGTTAAGGCATATGGCTGATAATCAGAAGGCTGGTGGTTTGATGAGGCAGTCTACCTCTGTAAAGATTTACATCCTTGGAAACCCAATTGGGGTCGCTACGAGTCAGAATCAACTCAGTGGCAGTGAGTTCGGTTTTCTGGTTTGGTTAAGTCACTTAGTTTGTGGTACTTTATTTTGGAAACCTTAGGAAAATAATTAGGAAATAAGGTGGCTTAAAATTTTTGAGGACAGAAAATTGAATGGCTCCTCTGGATGATGATGATAGAACTTGGATGGAGCTGAGATTATGAATAGGTCTGTAATTCTGCAATGAGTATGGGGTCTATGCAGGCGGTTTGTAGGTGGCAGCCACAAAGAGAACTAGAGGTTGGGTAACTGCATTATCTTCATAGCAGCACTGGGTTTTAGACACCAACTCCTCCTTCTAAAGTTGAGGTAATTGAGAGGTGGAAGAATAGACAGACTACTTGACAGGACGCCTGGGAAGAGACAGTCCTTGGAGCAGAGCTAGGGATTAGATAAAGCAAGAAAGTCAAAGAGGACACCATGATGGACTGTGGAAGTAAAGGAACAGGGAGGTGGTGGGACAGGAGAGCAGAAGCACAAAGTGATATGAGCAGACATAAACTAAGGGACCTGGCTCATGTTTTCAGAGATGACCAAGGATAACAAGGAGGTGAGGCATTACAAACTAGTAGGCTGCAAACAGTCTAACATGATTTTGCCCAGAGGATCCAGACCGATGGCAAGCCTTAGGCCACACTGTAAGGAGTCAGAGTGACATGGATTGAGAACAACTCTGAGTGAATTCTAGGAAATGTATGCAGGCAATGGGATGAACTGGTTTCCAGAATCATCAGCACATGTGGGAAATAGGTGCAGTATGCAGAGAGTAAGTGTTAATAAAATTGAAAAACTATTAAAGCAAGTCATCTGATCACTCTTATTTCTCTAAGACTCATTCTGCTACTTTGAAGTACAGATAAGGAATCTCAGAATACCTTTGGCATAAAATATATTTCCCTATTTTGTGAACCAAAATGCTAGACTTACAAGGAAGATGAAAAGAAATAGCATAATCTATCCTGGTAAGATAAAACTTAATGATATTGGTTATGTCTGAGAGTTCTGGGAAGGTGGAGGAGAAAACAAACACCCAGAAATTCTTCTCTCTCAATGCCTTTTAAATTCCTGCATTATTTCCCATATTTATATACTTGTGATAATTTCCATATTTGTGCCCATTCTAAAGGATAATCCAACAGAATGTGGAAATTATTGAACAATATCACTAATATCATCACATGCAAGTAAAATTTTGCTATAGATAATTCAAAAACGGTTGCAGCAGTATATTGACAGGAAACTGCCAGAAATGCAAGCTGGATTCAGAAGAGGACATGGAACGAGGGATATCATTGCTAAAGTCAAATGGATCTTGGCTGAAAGCAAAGAATACCCAAAAGATGTTTACCTGAGTTTTATTGACTATGCAAAGGCATTTGACTGTGTGGATCATAACGAATTATGGGTAACATTGTAGAGAAAGGGAATTCCAGAGCACTTAATTGTGCTCATGAGGAACCTGAACATAGACCAGGAGGCTGTCCAGAACAAGTAGATACTGCATGGTTAAAATCAGGAAGGGTGTGGGTCAGAGTTGTAGCCTTTTACCCATGCTTATTCAATCTGTATGCTGAACAGAGAAGCTGGACTACGTGAAGAAGAACATAGCATCAAGATTAGAGGAAGACTTATTAAGAATCTGTGGTATGCAAATGACCCAACCTTTCTTGCTGAAAGGGAAGAGGACTTGAAGCATTAATGATGAAGATCAAAGACTACAGCCTTCAGTACAGATAACACCTCAATATAAAGAAAACAAAATCCTCACAAGTGGACCAATAAGCAACATCATGATAAACAGTGAAAAGACTCAAGTTGTCGGGTATTCTATTTTACTTGGATCGACAATCAATAGCCATGGAAGCAGCAGTCAAGAAATCAATGGATGTTTTATACTGGGCAAATGTGCTGCAAAAGACCCCTTTAAAGTGTTAAAGAGCAAAGATGTCACCTTGAGGACTAAAATGCACATGACCCAAGCCATGTTATTTTCAATCAGTTTATAAGGATGCAAAAGCTAGACAAGGAATAAAGACAGACTGAAGAAGAAGTGATGCATTTGAATGATGGGGTTGGCACAGAATATTAAATATATCATGGATTGCCAGAAGAACAAACAAATCTGTCTTGAAAGAAGTACAGCCAGAATGCTCCTTAGAAGTGAGGGTGGCAAGACTCTGACTAGATAGGTTGTCAGGAGGGACCAGTCCCTGGAGAAGGATATACTATTTGGTTAAGTAGAGGGTCAGCCAAAAGAGCAAGACCTTCAATGAGGTGGACTGACACAGTGGCTGCAATGACGGACTGAAACACAGCAATGACTGTGAGGATGGCACAAGACCGGGCAGTGTTCTGTTCCATTACACGTATGGTCACTGGGAGCCAGAACCCACGGCACCTAACAACAACAACATTAGATTTCTGTTGCTACATAATAAATTCCCATTAATTTAGCGATTTAAAGCAACACACATTTATCATCTCCTGGTATTCACAGGTCAGGGGTCTGAGCACAGCTTATTGAGGTCATCTATCCAGGTTCTCACAAAACTGAAACCACGGGAGCAGTCAGGGCTATCTTCTCATCTGAGGCTTGCTGGCCTCTTCCATGTTCATTTTAGTTGCCAGAAATAATTTCCTTGAAGCTGTAGATATCATGGCAGTTTGCATCCTCAAGGTTAGCAGACCCACCCAGTACATCTCCCTTTTGATTACCTGATTAGGGACTTAAGTAAGTCTTAAAAATCCCTTCACCACTGTCATCATACATAAAGTATTCAAAGGAGTGATAGGCCATTGTATGCACAGATTCTGCCCATTCCAGGGAAGGAGATTATACAGGTCATGTTCAAGAGAGCAGGGGCAATTGTGGCTACACATTCCCTCACTCACATTCTGCATTTTATTTTCTGGCCCAGACTCAGAAAATATTCTATAACTATGTTTCTCAACCTTTTTTTTTTTTTTTTTTTTTAATCATCCTTCTAAGGAGCCTTTCTAAGGAGGCCAGGTGGTCCTTGGCTGCAAACCAAAAGGTCAGAAGTTCTAAACCACCAGTGACTCCTTAGCAAGAAAGATGTGGCAGTCTGCTTCTGTAAAGATTGACAGCCTTGGAAACCCTATGGGGAAGTTCTTCTCTCTAATATAGGATCACTGTGAGTCAGAATCAACTCAACAGCAATGGGTTTGGGTTTAAGGGATCTTTTGGACTATTTCCCCTAATCTTCTGCCCATGAAATTCTAACAACACTGATATACTGTGTATCTCTTTATATTCTGTATGTATATCAGTGTTTTACATGTAAAAACAGTAAGATAATCTCCCCTTGAAGAACAAGTTTTTGTCCCATTGTGGGTAACATAGCTCCTATTGTGAAATCATGTTCTGGAAGATCAACTGCCTATAAATACATAAATAACCGCTGGGCCATTTTCTTCCTTTCACTTTGACCCCAGCTCTGATGCTGGCTCTCTACAATTCTTTAATACTGTCATATATTCTCAATTTAAAAGAAAAGACAAGTCTGGTTTTACTGTTGAGTAGGATTTGGATAATCTACGTTCTAGTCTGTAACTAATTTTCAATATAACCTTTGGTAAGCTAAGCAAATTTTTGGTACTGTCATATCTTCAGTATGTCAAAAGGGCACAAAGTTGGAAGCTAAAATCTGGATATAATATAAGAAATTAATCTGACATGTCTAAAGTCTTGTCTAAGAGAAGAAAAGATGATTCTTTATAATTATAATAGATAGCTGAAAAAAAATGTTTCCATTCCAGGAGCAGGAATTTAGAGATTTTAAAAAAAAAAGATATTTAAATTATGCCAAGTACTCCTTAATTGAATTGGCAGTCCGCATTTGAATTCTGTGGGGGTTCGTTACTTTGGAGCAGAGGCCAGGGACAGTACCAGTGATCATTAATACTGACTGAACTTACAAGCAATGCAAGGTCACAGGATCTTGGGTTGTTTTTAAATATATCATTGCTTCCTGGTCATTGGGACATATTTGCCATCTTAAACATCTTCCTAGAGCGACCACACATTGGTATTTACGTTACAAATTCAGAAGCAGGCGATGGTGCAATTATCAATCATCACTCTACACATCAGTGCATGTTAATTATATGCTATGCACTCTAAGCACATGGTATTTAGGAAGTAGCACAGTGGTTACGCACTCAGCTGCTAACTGACAAGTCAGCAGTTCAAACCCACCAGCCACTCCACAAGAGAAAGATGAGGCAGGTTACTCCCATAATGATTACAGCTTTTGACCCCCTATGGGGCAGTTCTACTCTGCCCTATAGGGTCACTATGAGTCAGAATTGACTTAATGGCAGTAGGTTTGGATTTGGGTTTTGGTTTGTAAAACTGTAACTAAACCAAGATTTCTTCTCTTTCCTCACGTTCTGGGTTCCACTATCACAATTGGAGCAATTTTCAACTGTGGGCCAAATTCTAATACGTTGTTGTTACGTGCCGTCGAGTCAGACCTGACTCATAGCGACCCCTCCTTGGGTTGCCGAGGCAGTATCACTACGAAGGTAGATTGCCCCATCTTCATTCCGAGGAGTAGCCGGTGGGTTTGAACCGCCAGCCTTCTAGTTAGCAGTCAAGTGCCTTAGGGACTATGCTACCAGAGCTCCTAAATTCTAATATACTGGAGGTCAATTTTATTTACCCAAGCTTCAGCTTGACAGTTTGAAGTTTCCACAAGGCAAAAAACACTGAATATTGACATTTAGCAAGATTTATTGGGAGAGTAAAAATATTTACAGTTCAAAGCATATCTGAAGAATTACATTTCTATTAAATAATATGCTTTTGGAATTATATATATATATATACACACATATACATATACATATATATACACGTATACATATGTGTGATATGTGTGTGTGTGTGTGTGTGTGTGTGTATATATATATATATATATATATATATATATATATAAATTGGAAAATATGCCTCTCTATATTTTACCACAAGTCTCTGCCCAAAATTTGAATGCCCCACTACTATTCTGTTTGTGCATCTATTTTTACAGCTATGAGTTTTTGTTTGCCCTGATGAAATGAACATTATGGTGTAAATAATTTTTTTTTCAACATCATCTTGCACTCAGAATACTCAAAATAATGGCTGGTTCTTCCTACAGCAAATGGGTAAATGATGTCATTATCTAGATGAAAGAGTTTTATACATTGCACTGGAGTTGCTGGATGCAGTACAAAATTATCCTTGCTATGGTTTCACCACATCAAAGCTGGGGGAGGCTTCATGAGTCTTAGATGAAGATTTCCAAGCATTTAGAGACCAGAACACATTCATCAGATTTTAATTTAAATTTTATTTATAAAACACTACAATTTGCAGATGAAATATAAATTTCAGCCTCAAACACTTGATTTATCTCCATTTACCGCCCATCTGTGGGTTTGTCATACTGTGGTGTTCCAAACTACGCCAACAGTACTTCTGATACAGGTAGGTTCCCCCTGGTGGACAGGTTTCAGCAGAGCTTCCAGACTAAGACAGGCTAGGAAGAAAGGCCTGGCAATCTACTTTCAAAAATCAGACAAAAAAAACCCTATGGGTCACAACAGAACACTGTCAAATATACCACAGGAAGATGAGGCCCCTAGATTGAAAGGCATTCAAAATGCACAGTGGCTGCAACAGTGGACTCAAGGACATCAGTGATCATGAAGGTGGTGCAGCATTGGACAACATTTTGTTCTGTTGTACACAGAGCCGTTGGAAAAACGGTATGGGACAGTGTCTGACCTCCTCAAACTTTACAAGGTGGGGGGAGGATCAAGATCTAGAGGCCAAGGCTGATTCTTGTGAGGAGGAGGTCAAACATGCCTCTACCCTCCAAGTTTGTCACCAGTTCTAACGCCAACCTTCCCTGCCATGGTAATCTCTACTTCTCTGCTGGGTCCAATAATTTGTGCCACTGGCAACTCACAGACAATACTCGCAATTATGGGGTTTATTAGGGAAGTAACCGGTTATAATTCAGGATCAGAAACAACTCAGGATACAGTTCCTCAAGAAGTACAGGCTCTTCTCACTAGTGCCTGGCAGCGTGCCTCTCTCTGGCTCTCAAAGTCTTGGCCATGCAGCCCCAAAGCACTCAGCTTTCCCGCTCCATGGATCAGCAAGCCTAGCTCCACAGATGAGTGCTCAGAGGCACCCCCACGCTGCCAACAAGCCTCTTGCCCCAAGTCACTCAGCTCTCTCTCTCCATAGGCTGGGAAGCCTGCTGTGCTGTCTCCTGCCAGGTCTCCCGCCAGGTCTCTTGGCTCTGCTATCGTCAATTCTATGCCACTGCTCCTCACCATCTCAGCAAAGTGTTACAGCTCTCTCTTTTGTCTCCTGGTCAAGCATGTTCAGCACAGGGACCTCGGGTCCAATGGACACCCTCCACTCCTGACTCTTCTTTCTTGATGGTAGTGAGATAGCCTCTTCCTGCCTCTGGGACAGCTCAATAGACAAGTCCCCATGGGAGGGTTTCATACATATTATTCACCTGGTCCCACTGCCACAAGGGTGCTATGTACCTTATTTACATTATTAGCAAGAGATCCAATCCCCTTGGTGGGCCACAAGCATCTCACATTTACATAGTCCTACCCAGTCATTAGGAGCTCTGGTAGCATAGTGCCTAAGGCACTTTGACTGCTAACCAGAAGGCTGGCGGTTCAAACCCACCAGCCACTCCTCGAAAGGAAGATGGGGCAATCTACTTCCGTAGTGATACTGCCTCAGAAACCCAAGGAGGGGTCGCTATGAGTCGGGTCCGACTCGACGGCACATAACAACAACAACAACAACAACCCAATCATTTGGTGGGAGTTACAGAGACTATGGCTAGAAGGGCCATATGAAGCAATTCACTGCATGGCAGTCACCACTGAGTCAGTGCCAACTCAGTGGAAACAAACACCACCACAAACATATTTGTAGAAAGCAACTGTTGAGCTAAAGAAAAATTGTGCCAGGTGGCAAGGTCTAGTAAGACAGGACAGCTAAATCACTGAGGTAGAGGAAGCCATGAAGTTAGAAATTCAGGTAAAGTCCTTCCACTACCCTGCCCCACAAATACCTCCTGCCACCCACCTTTGATTAGCTCTGTCTGGCACTTAAATGTAATCAGTTGAATGAAGTAATGAAGAAATAATTTAATATCCATAAAGCTGGAGACTTGATGCTACCCCAGCCACCTTTTCTGCTGGAATAGATGAAGTATTTAGTGCACAGATGCGTGTGTAGTGCCTGGGCCATAAAGCACGAACACAATTCTGAGAGAGAGCTACCTCTCCCAACCACTTATGTGTGAAGGTAAACAGAGTATTTCTACCATCTCCATAACTTAATTCCATCCATTCCAAATCTAATGATCACATACTATGGGCCTGAGACTGTTTTAGGTTTTGAAGTAGAAAAAAAAGAAGACAGGCCCTGCAAACATGGAGTTTCTATTCTAGCAGATGGTGATTTACTTGTCTTCTGTTTGTCCCAAGCAGTGTGGCAAGCACTTCAGGTACAGGGAGGTTTATATAATCCTTTATAAAGGTTCAAGTTTGTTTTCATGGTGACAATTTCAGATCTTTTTAAAATTATAATTGCTGTCATCTTGGCTATGCTGTGGTTGCGTGGGTGCCAGTATTAACAACAAGAAGCGTTCTCTGAATTGTGAGTAATAGATCAATAGTCGTCTTACATGCATGGTAAAGAAAGATTCTCACAATGGGAAGAAGTAATCTCAGAGAAAGCTACTGTCATTAAATAGCAATCCAAAAACATGTGACAAATAAGTAACATAAATCATGCTTTACTGGAGAAAATACACCAAATTCATTGTGTTCTTCTATTAATATACATCATGTTTTAAATCTGGTATGGGCTTATTTCTAGGCTAACATAATTAGAGTTGCAACATGTTTATAATATAGACAATTTAGAGTATCCATATCTTTTATTTGTCTGTTATTTTCATAGCATGCATTATTCAGTAATCTCTCTTGGACTTAGTTCTGTTTGCATGCTGTGACCATGTGCCTTTAAAATGATTAACAACATCCAAGTTTACTAGTTAAAGAGAACAAAAGAATTGAATAGAAATTGATTAAAACATTTAAATTAACTTCAGAAAAAATAATCCTATAGATTCAAAATATGATATCAGTGCCATATACTATTTCTAAACCAGTTTTGATATGTTGTTTTGTGCCATCGAGTCAGACCCAACTCACAGCAATCCCTCCTTGGGTTTCCAAGGTGGTATTACTACGGGAGTAGATTGCCCAACCTTCCTTTGGAGGAGTGGCTGGTGGGTTTGAACCGCCAGCCTTCTGGTTACCAGTTAAGTGCCTTCGGCACTATGCTACCAAAGCTCCAATCAAATGTGAGTATGTGTAAATTAGTAATTTTATCGCCAAATAGCCATAGAGAAGTGTTTTTAACTTGAGCATACTATTTGCCTCACATCCCTGCCCTCCTTACTGTTTCACTTTTCATCTTTCACATTTCCAGAGAAGCTACCATCCTCTAGATTCCCACTGCACTTTGCTCTCATTTCTGCTGAATGTCTTGTTTCCCTTTGCCTGGTATTGGAAGAGCTCGTTGTATGCTTATCTATCGCTCCCTCAGAATGAAGGGCTATGACTTATTCAAGTGCTCTCCCACATCCAGTAGTACAGTGGTTTGTTAAAAATAAATAGATAGATAGATAGATAGATAGATAAAATAAAAATAAAGAAAACAAAAATCCTCACAACTGGACCAATAAGGAGCAACATGATAAATGGAGAAAAGATCGAAGTTGTCAGGAATTTGATTGTATTTCGATCCACCATGAACCCCCACGGAAGCAGCAGTCAAGATACCAGATGTCATATTGTGCTGGACAAATCTGCTGCAAGGGAACTCATTAAAGTGGTAAAGAGCAAAGATGTCACTTTGAAGACTAACGTGCACCAACCCAACCCGTGGTATTGTCAGTCACCTCATATACATGTGAGAGCTGGACAATGAATAAGGAAGACCAAAGAAAAATTGATGCCTTTGCACCGTGTTGTTGGCGAAGAATACTGAAAATACAATGGAGTGTTAGAAGAGCAAACCAATCTTTCCTAGAAGTGCTACCAGAATGCTCCTGAGAGTTGAGAATGGCCAGACTTCATCTCACTTACTTTGGTCACGTTGTCAGAAGAGACTAGTGTCTGGAGAAGGATGTCATGCTTGGTAAAATGGAGGGTCAGCAGGAAGGGGAAGACCCTCCGGGAGATGGATCGACACAGTAGCTGCTGCAGCGAGGGGCTGAAGCATAGCAGGGATTGTGAGGATGACTGTGAGGATGGTGTCGGGCCAGGTAGTATTTCCTTCAGTTGTGCATGGTGTTGCTATGAGTTGAAACGGACTTGATGGCCCCTAACAACAACATGCTGATAGACGCTGTTTTCTTAGATGAATGCTCTAGAATATGCAGGCAGTGAGTCATGGGCCATCTGTACGCAGCTTGTATCACCCAATATCTCGGTGATTTATCTTGCAAAGGTGTGTGTCTGCTCTACAGCCTGGGAGAAAGCCAATGTCAGCAATGGCTTCAAGTTTAAAATTATTTTATTGGTCAGAATAAGCACTACTAACTTCTGTAACAGATAAACCCCAGGGTCTCAGCGGCTTATTACAATGAAGTTCTCCGACATGTCACAGACTGATGCAGCCCGGGCAGAAGCAAGGCCTGGGATTTACCTTGAGATGAAGAAAAATAGTAAAATTGGAGATTTAGCTTTTGACACAGAACTTGTACTTATCAAATATGCCAGCTTTTCCAAAAGTTTAAAACTCTGTCACATTAATTTGGAATAAAGCTGGCCAGCTTCTCCTTGCTAGCCTGGGTCCGTGTGCCAGATGCTTGATTAATTGCTATTACCCAAAATTGAGTGACTGGGGAAGCAATTAAAATGCAAAGTCTGCAAACCTCTGTTCATCTGTGAGGGCTTGAGGTAAGAGATGGCTGTTGAAGCAGCTATTGATGCTCAGTGGCTTCAGAACCGAGATCGCTCAGTTTTGAAAAGAAAAACACAGAGTGTGAGTTAAATTGGAATTTCAGATAATCAAGGAATGATTTTTTAGGATAAGTATGTTCCAAATATTGCATAGGACATACTTACACTAAAATTATTTGTGATTTATCTGAAATTCAAATTTAACTGGACACCCTGTATTTTAGTTGGCAACCCTCTGCAACCACTGGTGTTTTGCTGCACAAGCTGAGTATACTTGGGAAGAGGAGTGAAATAAGTGGGGTGAATTATTGGGGTCTGTACTATGACTCTTCAGAATCAACTCCTACACTTGGGTGGGTTATGTAAAAATAATTGTCAAAGCAGACATTCCACCAAGTAGGCTCTATCGTGTTTTGATGCAATGTGCTATACAGGTAAGTTATTGGTGCCATTTAATGCTAGTAACTTCATAATAGATGGAATGGCAATTCATTTATTTGTCACATATTTTCTTAGCACCTCTTTTTTAAATTCTAGAATATTTGCATATTCTAGCGCATTCGTCTGAGAAAACAGTGTCTATCAGCATGTTGTTGTTAGGGGCCATCAAGTCCGTTTCAACTCATAGCAACACCATGCACAACTGAAGGAAACACTACCTGGCCCGACACCATCCTCACAATCATCCTCACAATCCCTGCTATGCTTCAGCCCCTCGCTGCAGCAGCCACTGTGTCGATCCATCTCCCGGAGGGTCTTCCCCTTTCTGCTGACCCTCCATTTTACCAAGCATGACATCCTTCTCCAGACACTAGTCTCTTCTGACAACGTGACCAAAGTAAGTGAGATGAAGTCTGGCCATTCTCACCTCTCAGGAGCATTCTGGTAGCACTTCTAGGAAAGATTGGTTTGCTCTTCTAATACTCCATTGTATTTTCAGTA
>NW_006921948.1:2447654-2451719 GCF_000298275.1 Orycteropus afer afer
AGCAAAGTTCTGTCATCTGTGTATCACAGGTTGTGAATGAGTCTTCTTGCCCTCCTGATACCATATTCTTCAAATAGTCCAGCTTCTCAATTCACATGCTCAGCATAGAGATTGAATAAGTATAGTAAAAGATATAACCCGGGCACATACTCTTCTTGATTTTCCACCATGCAGTATCTCCTTGTTCTGTTCAAAGGACACTCTCATGGTCTATGTACAAGTTCCTTATGAACACAATTAAGTGTTCTGTAAGTGTTATCAATAATCTGTTATGATCTACACAGTTGAATGCCTTTGCATAGTCTATAATACACTGGTAAACATCTATTTGCATATCAAAAAACAAAAAACTCACTGCTGTCGAGTTGATTCTGACTCACAGCAACCCCTCCTTGGGTTTCCAAGGTGTTATCTCTACGGAAGTAGACTGCCCAGTCTTCCTTCCACGGAGTGGCTCGTGGGTTTGAACTGCCAGCCTTCTGGTTAGCAGTCAAAGGCCTTAGGCACTACACCTCCAGAGTTCCTTATCTGCATACACACCCATAAAAAAGAAAAATACCTCCAATCAGTGCGGCACATTGGCTAGAGACAGAGTTTTGAGTTATGTATCCAACAAATGATACGTTATTTCTCCCTTTCCACCTAGTGGTTCTTGGTGTGGCATGCAGTTTTAGTGTCCCTGAGGTGAAGCATATCTTAGGCGGGACCCAGAGAAGTTATATAACTGTACTTAGCAGAATCTCCCCTGACCTCATCCTTATTTCTGACATTCGGAGATTTTACATAAGGGATTTTTCCCCAAGTACCCTGTGAGGTGTTACAAATACTTAATAGATGTCTGTAGTACAAAGTCTGTGAACTATGGAGATGCATCCTGGAGACTTAAGAGAGGATCTGTCTGTCTTTATGTCTATCTACCTATATTCATATTTTACAAAACTGGATATGTTATTTTGAAGAGACTTTATTTTGGGAAAAATTAATTCCTTCAACAGTTAATATTCTAAATATGAACAATAGTTTCTGTTCAGAGAGCTTGTGGAGTTACTGCACATGCCCTCCACATGACTCTCCCTGTGTTGAGAGTCTCAACTCATAAACCACCTCAGAGAAATCCTGCTTTCCACCAGCAGAAAAACACAAACCAATCGCTGTCGAGTTGATTCAGACTCATGGTAACCCCTGTGCATCAGAGTAGGACTGTGACCCACAGGCTTTTCAATGACTTTGACCTTTAAAGAGTAGATTGCCAACCCTTGCTTCCAATGACCCTCTGGGTCAGTCCAACCACCAACGATAGAGTTAGTAGTCAAATGCTTAACCAATTGCACCACCTATTTTTAACCACATTATAAATAGCTCCTTCAATCAAGATTTACCTCCTTGTCCTGCTTTTTCATTTTTCTTAGCATTTATTACCCAGTTTAGGAGTTTCTGGGGAGCGTAAATAGATTAGTGTAGTTCTACTCTGAAACACACAGGGTCACCATGAATTGGGTCAGCTCAACAGGGACTGCTTTTGTTTCTTACCTATTTGAAATCATATCACATACCATTTTCTTCTAAGTCTTTCCTTACACTAGAATGGAATATCTACATGGACAAGGGTTTCACTCATCTTGTTCATAACCATGGTCCCAGTGTCTACAACAGTGCTAACTATGTAGCAAATACACACTATTTTTTAAATGAATACATGAATAAACTATAGCAATAATGGCAATTTCTATTTATTGAATGCCTATTATGTGCTATGCACTGTGAAAAAAATGTTTTATGTATGATAGGAGGCCTATTATGTGCTATGCACTGTGAAAAACATTTTATGTATGATAGGAGAAACATTTTATTTTTTGTAACTGTCACTCTACTTTCTAAGGATGGATCCTGGTGACTGAGAGATCTTTACTTTATTGAAGGCAGCCATAATCAATAGCGGTGGCAGTTCTGTACTGAGAGAGCATTATGGATCTAGACAATTTTACATAAGAAAGAGAGAAAGAAAACTATTCCAGAAAATCCAGGATCTAGTTACTGAGATTTGGGGAGAAGGGAGATAAAATTAAGATTAGGGGCCACTGAAGAAAGGGCCTGAAAAATAAAACACAGTGTGGCTGGAGTGTGGATGATGGACTTCTGAGGTAGCAGAAGATATCTGGTGAAGGTTTCAAAGTACATTTTACGATCAGCTTCTATGAATTACTCTCTCTTGTTTCTTCAATTAAATGTTCTGTAAATTGTTTATTGCTTGCTAATGTCTATGGATATTCTTTGGAAGCATAAAGAGAAGCACTAAGGCCTGCTCTGAGTTTGGCATAAGGAGACAGCAGGGTTGCCCACAGGGATCAGTCACAAACATAAAGACAAGAAAGATTCTGAGAGTTCAGAGTCACTATCACACTCTTCAAAGATGGCTTCTGTCTGCACATTTCTGTGGATGGCAGGCATATTCCACTAAGAAATTAATTTTTTTTTGGGGGGGTTGACAGCTCCCTTTTTCCTCCTTAAAGTACTTCTTATCAACTGATCTGAAATCCATTTCTCTCTAACTTACTTAGGAGCTCTGGTAGCATAGTGGCTGAGACACTTGCCTGCTAACCAGAGGGCTGGAGGTTCAAACCCACCAGCCACTCCTCGGAAGGAAGGTTGGGCAATCCTACTTCCGTAGTGATACTGCCTCGGAAACCCAAGGAGGGGTCGCTATGAGTCGGGGCCGACTTGACGGCACATAACAACAACAACAACAACAATAACTTACTTAAGAGCACCTGGGTGGCACTAATGGTGGACTTGCTCTGCTGCTAACCCAATGACTGGCAGCTTGAATTCACACAGAGGTACTTCAGAGGAAAGGTTTGATGATCTGTTTCCAAAAGGTCACAGCCATTGAAAACCCCCTACTCTGACTTACATGGGGTTGCCATGAGCTGGGGTGACTCCACGGCAACTGGTATAGCTCACCGCATGGTCCTGTCCTCGCTCCTTGGTAAAACAGAGCCTCTCCCTGCTCCTTTCCACACGAGATATTTGGTCAGCTCAATGAAAACAGCTCTATGAGTGGCAATAACAGGCACTTAGCAAATATTTGTTGAATAAATTGAAGAATGAGCTATCATGCTATGATGCCCTCTAGTCCTCTTTAAGAGTCTAATCATTTTTCTCCCTAGGGATCCTTTCAGTGTGTTTTTGCAAATAACAATAACAATAAACGTAGTCTTATAATGTCAGAGAATGCACTCTACTCCAGTGCCACCTTTAAATAAAAGTAAACCGAGTCAGAGAACAGTAGGCTTTGTTCAAAGTCATAATGATAGGTAAGTGGCTATGTGCAAAGTAGATATTATGAGTTATGACACTTTGTCCATTTAAATAACCATTTGGAATGTCTGATGGGACATGGCACATAGACCAAAATATCAAAAAGGAAAAAAATTAGTCCCTTGACACACTTTGGCAGATGGGAAGGAATAAAGATACTCAATAATGACACCAACCTTTCTCAGCTCCCTGGAAGAACCCCAAAGAATATAAGCTGCATTTCTCCCTCCAGCATTGGTTTTACACACCACTCTCTTACTTGAAATATATTAGCATTTGGAGTTAACAACTACCAATTCCCAAAGGGCCAAATCACGTCTGGTCATGTATTAAAGGACACAGGCGCTCCTTATTCATACACAGAGCTGTAACTGTAAAAAGTTAATGGTAGTGATACGTGAAGTACAGGAAAGGGGAGGGGCAAAGCCTCAAGAATGCAATATGAATGCTAATGTCCTTGTTGGGTACTAACTCACAGCAGGAATGAAAAAGACAAGTCCATAATGCTGTCAAAATACTCTATAAGTCAGGCAACCAACATGTTCACAAAGGATTAGGCTTACTTCAGTGATGGAAATGTTTGTTTAAATCCATGAACAGTTAACTGCCAGTAATCCTTTCTCCACACTTATGTTGTTGTTGTTGGTAAGTGCCATCGAGTCGTTTTCGACTCATAGAGACCCCATGCACAGCAGAACGAAACACTGCCCGATCCCGCGCCAGCCCCACAATCCCTGCTATACTTGA
>NW_006921948.1:2455798-2456322 GCF_000298275.1 Orycteropus afer afer
AGATGGTATCTCATTGTTGTTTTGATTTGCATCTCTGTGATGGCTAATGATCGTGAGCATTTTTTTCATATGTTTGTTGGCTGCCTGAATATCCTCCTTAGTAAAGTGTCTATTCATATCTTCTGCCCATTTTTTAATTTGATTATTTCTTTTTGTTATTGAGGTGTTGGAGTTTCCTATAAATTCTAGAGATAAGTCCCTTGTCAGATGTGTCATTGCCAAATATATACATATTTTTTCCCCAAATATGTAGGTTCTCTTTTGACTCTTTTGGAGAAATCTTTGGAATCACATAAAAATTTAATTTTTATAAGGTCCCATTCATCTAGTTTCTCCTCTGCTGTTTGTGCATTTTGGGTTATGCTTGATAGTCTATTTATGACATATATTAAACCCCCTTTATTTGTCCCTAGTTTTATTTTGAGGAATTTTATAGTTTTAGGTTTCATATTTAAGTCTTTGATCCATCTGGAGGTAGTTTTTGTGTATGGTGTGAGGTACAGATCTTGTTTCATTTTTCTGCA
>NW_006921948.1:2456756-2465112 GCF_000298275.1 Orycteropus afer afer
ATGGATCTATTTCTGGGTTCTCAATTCTATTCCATTGGTCTATGTGTCTGTCATTGTACCAGTACCAGGCAGTTTTGACTACTGTGGCTGTAGAGTAGGTTTTGAGATCTGTCAGTGTGAGACCTCTTACGTTGTTCCTCTTCTTCAGTAGTGCTTTGCTTATCCAAGGTCTCTTTCCTTTCCGTAAAAAGTCATCAAGGGTTTTACAGACAATCAAGAAGAGGAACCTGTAGGGCTCGTCAGCTTGGTTTCATAGTAAAGGGGTTGTGTTAGTTAAGGTTGTGTGTCAACTTAGCTGGGTCATGATTCTAAGTGGTTTATCAGTTATGATGTAGTCATCCTCCATGATAAAATCTGATACAATGTAATCACCTCCATGATGAGATCTGCTATGAGCAGCCAATCAGTTGAAAGGGAGTTTCCTCAGGGGTGTGGCCTAGTTCTAATATACAGGGATGTCCAAGCAGAGCTCTCTGGCTTTTTGCTTGATCTGGATCCTGCATCTAGCTCATCATCTGGCCTCTGCTGCTTTGGACTTGAGACAGCAGCCTGCTCTATTGCATGCTGATCTTGGAGTTCCCCAGCCTCTGCAGCCTAGGAGCCAGCAGCCTTTCATCTGGCCTGCCAACCTTGGCTTCATTAGTCCCTGTAGATACATGAGTCAGAAGAAGCCTCCAGCCTGACTTCTGACCCAGGACTTGGGATTTTCCAACCTCTACATGAGCCATTCCCTTGCGATAAACCTCTCCATAAACATATAAACTTTGTTGGTTTTGCTTCTCTAGACAACCCAGCCTAAGACAGGGCTTTTCATCAGAAACACAACGTGACTTCAGCATTTGGCATTCAAGGAAAATGTCTTCATCTTTCCACCTACAAAGAGGTGAAAATCATTTACTGGAATCTGAATTATTAGTGTGAGTAGTCAAATCAGTGCTCTTGTTCAAAATAAATGCAGGCTGCTGAAGTCAGATATGGGCAAGGCACTCATCCATTGGCATCAACAGATTTACCTGATTCCAGAAATCAGTGTATATGAACGTGGACAAGACATTGGAGAGAAAACACTATGAAGAGAGGCAAGCCAAGGGAAAAATAGGGGAGATAAGGGAATTTATCTTGTTTTGTCTAGAATCAAATCTGACTCAACAGCAATGCGTTTTTTTTTTGTTGTTTGTTTGTCTCTGCTTGCAACGTAACAGAACAGTACATGTTTCCTAGTGTTTTCTCTCTTCACTTTATTTCTTTCTGGACTATTAACAATTTAGCCAGAGACTTTTTCTAGACCATAAACACAATAGTGCTTAAAAGTCCCCAATGGTTCATCATTGCCTACAGGACAAAGTTCAAGTGTGGCAGTGTGTCATGTAAAGTCCGTTACAAACTGGGCCTAAATCCTCTCTACTACTATTTCTGGCCATTCTCTGCATTCCCTCCTCACACACACCATCACCAACACAAATTCTGTACTTCAATCACATGCGACATCTTCTTATTGCAAAATGACCACATTCTTTCACAATTCTGTGACTTTAAAAATCGGTTGCAGTAGGTCTGGAATAACCTTTCCTTTCATGTATGCCTAACAAAGTCTACTCATTTCAGTAGTATTATGGCCTGTACAGGATTTTCGCAAGCTTTCACGGCCGAGTTACTTGCTCCCATCTAGTTGAGCTCTGATCACATTGTATTGTAATTATCTATATATCTAAATTGCCTGCCATACTTCGGGCACCTTGAAGGAAAATATGGTGTCATCTCTGATTTTTGCATGGACCTTGTTCAGCCTGGGGATGGGGCTCTCTAAAGACTGTTGAAACAAACTGTATTTGTACACTTAGTCCAGTAATGTTGTTGCGTTCAGAATATTGGCAATGTCTCCTCTGTATGGAGATGGTATTAAATGAGCCTGTTAGAAGAACAGTGAAAACCTAAAATACCTTGAAATGAGTTAAAATGGATGTTAGCCCAGTAGCTCTGGAGTCCACTCTTTGGGCAATCCCTGGATAAGGAGTCTCTACTTCGTAGTACTCACATATATAAGCAGGGGCAGTGTCTTTGATCTCTCTGCTCTTCTAGTTCTTAAAAGGATTACGTATGTAGCCACAGGTAGATGCAAGGAAGAGATAGCTTCTCTGCATATGAGAGTACACTGGTATGTTAGATTCACTGTCTAGCGTATTGATTTTGAGGTGCTAGGTACAGGTGTTCAAATATGCAGTTAGGACCATACCACTAGATCACATACAAGCTTGTAAAGCTTAAGGCACAGGAGGGAAATGTTTGGTTTAATCTAGAATTCAATCTAAGTTTTGCATGACTGTTTTAGACAAACTGACTTTTACTTGATTCAATGACTAGCTCACAAAGTCAAAAAGAAAGTTAAATATGTGTATACACATATGTCTAAGTACATATATGTACACATATATACTAAAATCACGAAGCCAGAAAATGTTCAGTAAAGTCCGTGAAATGGGGGAAGCCCCCATGAGATGGATGAACACAATGACCACAACAATGAACTCAAACAGCCCTATGATCATGGAGATGGTGTAGGAATGGGCAACGTTCTGTTCTGTCACACATAAGGCCGCCATGAGTTGGAATCGGATTGATGGCAACTAACAATGAGGAAAATAAATATTAATAATTTATATCATCCAATGGGCAAAGATGTTTGTATGCTTATATTAGTATAGTCAAAACCAAAATCAACTCCTCGGCCTGAAAACTACTCCTCTCATTTCCCAATTTTCTAGTAAAGGCATTTATAACCTACATCAGCTATGTTCTTACTCCCAGCTCTGTCCTCCTGATTTTAAAAAAATGATTGTTATGGGAATTTGGGTGTGGGAGATATATCAAGAATGTGTTTTGGGTGATTACATGAAGAAAATATTATCAAGACCCACCTGGAGTAGTGGATAAGGCAGTTTCAGTGAAAGAAGCGAGGGAAGAGATGAATTCATACTAGACACTTGATTGAGGTAAAGGCTTATTGTAGAAAAATGGAACACTAAGGAGTCGTGAGGACTGACCCATCTGACTCTATTTTATAATTAAAAGAAAGTATTTACAAAATAGAAAAACACAACTCAGAGAGGAATAAATGTGACGAGACTTCAAAGAGTCATGAAGTAAAGTTTTGTTCTCCTGTACACTAAACAAGAGGAAATACGAAGCACAAATATCTTAAAGGTATAAACATTTAAAAAAAAAAAAAAAGGAAAAGCTTATGACTATGCTTGCCACAGTTGACATTGATCATCGAAGCTTTGCAGCCAACGGTAATGACGACCCTATGCAGCCATTTCTGGTCACTGTCATGAAATGGAAGAAGAGGTGACATTGATTGGGACACAATCAATCATGCTTGACCTGATTTAAAGGAGCTGTATAGATTTTAAAATAATTTTGTGCAGCAACCACAGAAGTCATCAGAGAATATAGTCACATTTTACAATGTGACATGAGAAATGGAGCCTATTTAGGGTTTGAATTAGACATCATGCATGTCATCTGGGTATAAGTGCTTGTTCTGAGAGTCTTCTAAAAATTTGGTCAGCAGAAAATAGGAAGCATATAACTCAAGAAGAATAGTGTCTCAAACGGGCATAATAGAGACATATATGTAGTGCTAGGCATCTAAAATATAGTGGAGCTGATATGCAAGTGTAAAAGACCCATTTGTTCTTGAGTACCTGAGTCACATTCACTAGAGAAACTTAGAGCATCTATAATTTTCTGTTAGATTACTGATGCCTTAGCAGGTTTCTGAGATTCTCTCCCGAATGTAGCAATGATGTGAAAAGCTCCAGGAAACCAGCTGCTCTGATAGCCTACTAAGATCAGATTTCTAACCACTTTGCATTAAATGGCTCTGACAGTTGCTTCAGAAAATGATTCTTCTACTTGACAAAAGGGGAGTTGTTACTCAGTTGGCTTACTTCAGTCCCAGGCTAGTTCTTCTCTGATTCTCTGTTCTGTTTGTCTTATAGCTATCCTGGTATTTAATTGATTCATTCTTTCATTTTAATATTTATTGAAGGCCTAAGATACGTTAAGCAAGTCAGATACTGGGGACTCAATGTGAACACAGCCAAGTCCATGCTCTCATGCCATTCATATTGGTGTGGAGGAGGATAATGAATGCTAACTACGTTGATTTCCACAAACAGGATTCTATACTCTGCCACTAGGCTGACGGCATAAGAAACACTAGGGAGCTTACTTCACTCAGCATAGTATATTCAAGCTGCACTCGCTTAACAAGACTTCACTTCTGTTATTGGCTGAATAGAATTCTATTACTTATACGTACCACATTGTGTTGATCCATTCATCCGCTGATGGGAATTTTGGTTGTTTCCACGTTTTGGCTATTGTGAATATTACTGCAATGAATGTGGGTGTCAAGTTTCTGGTTGAGTCTCTGTATTCAAGTCTTTTGGGTATATACCTAGGACTGGAATCGCTTGGGTCATACAGTAGGTAGTTCTAGTTTTAGCTTTTTGAGGAACCGTCAGAGTTTTCCACAATGGCTGTATCATTTTGCATCCCCACCAATAATGGATAAGGCTTCCAATTTCCTCATATCCTTGCTAACATTTGTTTGTTTTAATATCTTAGCTATCTTTATGGGACTGGCATAATATCTTCTTGTGGTTTTGATTTATATCTCTTTGATGACTAAAGACATTGAGCATCATTTGATGTGCTTGGTGGCCATTATCAACAAGAACTAATATAAAATAAATTCTTTTCGAAAAAGAAACACTAGGTTACACACTTAATACTTGCTTAATACAGACCCACGTATCTCATCCATGAAAATTCTATTTTGTAATATAGGCATTAAGTAGATCTGCAATGGGATTTAGCAATTTATAGATACCGTCAAACAAACAAAAACCTTTCCCAGTGTGCTTCATAGTACACAGCCAGGTTTTGGAACTATTGGTCTAGCATACAATGGAGGCTGATTATACAGAAGAAAGCAGCATAACCATGCTTTCACCCTGCTCCATCAGAAAGGCTGAAGGCCAGCACTGCTGGTGTAGGGTCCACAGGTGGGCAGTGAGGCAAGGGAATGAGTAATCAGAGGACAGATGGGGAGCGAGGCAGGAGAATGAGTGACCAGAGCAGAGCTTACTGGCAGTGGTACCTTTGTGAAGTCAGTGTTAGAGCATTTGAAAGTCACATAGAGCAGGTCAAAGAGGATACAATTATTAGGAGGTTAAAGTTGGGATCTGAGACAGGAAGGACAAGAATCAGCAACAGTATTGAACAGAAGGGTCTATAATAGAATCCACATCATGACCTGCAGTGCAATGCTGGTCTCAGTGGCAAGGGTTAGTACTCTTTGTCATTGTTGGCTTTGGTCACCACCGCAATAATCAGTTATATTTAGTGAGCAGTCAGTAGGCCCCAGGCCTTTGTACTGACTGCTAGCCATGATTAACTCATATAAACCCCACAGCAGTCTTATGTGGTAGGGAGTTATGACTCCATTTTATAGATGAGTAAACAGATCAGGTGCAAGAGGTGAGTGGCAAAACCAAGATTCAGTCCCACTGTTATCTGACTCCAGAGCTCTGGGGTTAACTCAAACTGATTCCACTTCCTAGTACATAAAGAAGACCATTTCCTTACCCTTGTAATTTTAAGCTCCATGCCTTCATTTTCTTGCCTGAGGATAACGTATTTTATGCTAAAGGTAGTATTGAAGCTGGGAAATTACATACTTGATTGGGTATTGTCTTGCTATGAAAACAAGATTAATGATTTTGACCTAAAAGTTATATAATGGCTCATTCATATAAATATTAGTAATTAAATTTTAGAATACTAAGCTTCACTGCAGCTACATTTTGACACTAGAAAGATGTCCTTTCCTGCAAGTAAGTCTCTCTCTTAATACCTATCATTTGGAAATCTCTCCTCCTCCACAAAGACTTCCCAGATTGAAAATGATAATCCCTTACAGGTGTTCAGCACCTTTAAATCAATTTCTAAGGGCCTTTACTAAAATGCATCTCATTTCATCATCTAAAATCCTTCTGAGCTGGGGAAGTTAGTCATTAAGTTCTCATCTTGTAGCTAGGAACCCAAAATTCAGGTAAAGATGAATAGATTAAGTGAAAAGGGGCTAAAAATCAGTCATGGTAGTTAGTGCCAGAACTAGAACTCTGGCTGAAGTCCAGTGTCCTGGTTCTTCATTCTAGGTTTCCTCCTAAGGAGGAAATCATCAAGATATTGATATTTATGATGATTAAAAACCATTGGAATTAGTTAAGCGTTTCTGAATTCTAATATCATAAATGCATAAATATGTCCTAATATTTAGCAAATGAATAACCAAAGTTGAGAGGCTTTAATTATATAATTTTGTCAATATGGCAGTACTTATTTGTAATTAGTGGTCCTTATTAATCTAATGTGCGGACTGTGTTTTTTTAAAACCAGTTAACATCCATCATTGGTCTGTTTCATCTTTGATGTTATTATTCTGATGACTGTGCTAATATAGCAAGGTAGCGTGATCGTATAGCATATGGAAGCTGTTTGTTGTCACCATTCTGAGCAGAGAAGATTTATAGTTCGATGTGCTTTTTTTAGCCTAATAGAGATTATATCTTCAGACCCATTAATGAGTGGATTCTGAAGTGCAGATATGGAAAATATTGTATTTTTAACTCTGTGTGGATGTGATCAATATTAACACAATATGGTACTGTGTTATTCTCATAATATTAAGTTAGTTTGATACTGAAGCCCAGAAATAAGCATATTCATTCTTGTTTTAGTTTGTTTTTTGAAACACCTGAAGATGTAAGTGGAGACATTCATACAAAAATATAATTATTTTAAATGCAATATGAAAAAGGCTAGTAGCATTAACCTTTTAGGAGCTCTTAATTTAGAACAGGCATAATTTTAAAAGAGAAATCAACTTTTTAAATTATAATATTTAAACCTATAACATTTTAAGAAGAAATAAAAATGTTTAACCTTTAAATTCTACAGCACACACTGTGGAAAACTTAATACAGTCATATATACACATCTCTCAAGCACACCCAGGCCTTAACTCATTTAAGCATTGCATGTTATAAATTTCCTTCCCCAATAACAAATGTATCAGAAGATAAAAGAGAACTGACCACTACAACAATGCCTGAAACTAAGGATATAGTCATACTTAAAACAATATTCATGAGCTCTGGTAGTATAGTGGCTAAGGCACTTGACTGCTAACCAGAAAGCTGGCGGTTCAAACCCACCAGCCACTCCTCGGAAGGAAGGTTGGACAATCTACTTCCCTAGTGATACTGCCTCGGAAACCCAAGGAGGGGTCGCTATGAGTCGAATCCGACTCGACGGCACATAACAACCACAACAACAACAACAAAACAATATTCAATGTCATGAGATTGATAAATATTCATCAGGTGATGATACAGTGTGTAATTAACCACGTTTGGACTTCAAGCTCAAAAATGGCAATTTACCATATGTATTCATACATATTCCTACCTGGGAACCCAATAAATTAATTACAAAATAATGTTTTTAAACAAGAAAAACAAATAATACCACAACAAACAGAACATAAGAGGATAACCAAAAGAGAAGAGATTTCAATAACTACCTGGAAGATGGTAAGCAATGAAGAGCTGACGACCCAAAGTAGGGACAGCCACAGCCTGTGACACATGCTGAGATCCTAAATTCAAAGAGATAAGCTGTCTTCTTTTACCATTCCAGAGAAGTTCTGGATGTAGACTTGCCATGTATGAAGGATAGTAGCTGGAAAATGTGTGTCTGGAAATTGTTACTGTACCGTTAGGTGCTGTTAAGTCAGCTCTGACTCATAGCGACTCTTCGTACAACAGAACAAAGCACTACTCAGTCCTGTGCCAGCCCTCACAATCCTTGCTATGCTTGGGACCATCTTGCAGACACTATGCCAATCCATCTCACTGAGGGTCTTCCCCTTTTTCACTGATTCTCTACTTTACCAAGCATGTTATCCTTCTCCAGAGAATGGTCCCTTCTGACAACATGACCCAAATACATGAGATGAAGGCTGGCCATTCTCATCTCCAAGGAACATTCTGGCTGTACTTCTTTTGGGACAGATTTGCTCATTTTTCTACCAGCCCTTGGTATTTTCAGTACTCTTTGCCAACATCACAATGCAAAGGCACCAATTCTTCTGTGGTCTTCCTTATTCATTGTCAAGCTTTCACATGCATATGAGGCAACTGAAAATATGGTGGTTTGGGTCAGGTGCACCTTAGTCTTCAAGGTGACACCTTTGGCACTTTAACACTTTGAGAACTCTTTTGCA
>NW_006921948.1:2465242-2472261 GCF_000298275.1 Orycteropus afer afer
TTAGGTTTAGTTAGCTTTTTTCCCAATGTCTTTAAAGGTGGAAGGTTAGGTTACTGATTTGAGATCTTGCTTTTTTTAAAAAATAATGATATTTACATCTATAAATTTCCCAGTAAGCACTGATTTTGCTGCATCTCCTGCATTCTGGTATGTTGTTTCTTCCGTTTCATTCACCCCAAAGGATTTTATAATTTACTTCATGATTTCTTTGACTCATTCACATATTTGTGAATTTCACAAATTTCTGTTATTGATTTCTCATTTAATTAATTAATTAATTCAATTCCTATGTCAGAAAACATACTTGTATTATTGCTATTTTTGAAATACATTTAATTTCATGGTCTAGCATATAGTGTATGCTGGGTAATACTCCATGTACATTTGAGAATAATGAATAATCTGCTATTGTTGGTGATACGTCTTGTAGATGTCTGGTATGTAGAGTTGGTTGACAGCATTGCACACATCTTCTATCTCCTTGCTGATCTTCTGTCTAGTTATTCTGTTCATTAGTAAAAGTGGAGCACTGATGTCTCTAATGATTATTTTGAATTATCTAGTTTTCTCTTCCATTTTGTCAGTTTTTGCTTCATATTTTTTGGTGCTGTTGTTAGATTTGTTACACCTTATTGATGGATTGCCCCTTCAATCATTATAAAATGTCTTTTTACCTTTAGGAATTGGAAAAAAAACAAAACTATTTTATCTGATGTAGTATAGCCATTCCAGCCCTCTTTCAATTACTCTATGTTTTTTTCCATTGTTTTATATTCAACCTATTTCTATCTTTGAATCTAAAGTGTATCTTCTGTAGACAATGTATGGTTGGATTTTGTGTTTGTTTTTTTTAATCATTTTGACAATCTCTAACTTCTTATTGTATTTTTCAATCCATTCCCATTTTTTGTTTTATTTGATAGTATTGAACTTATTTCTACCATTTGACTTTTGTTTTTCTATATGTATTATGTCTTTTTGTGCCTTTATTCCTCCTTTTTTGCATTAAGTAAATATTTTCTAAGGTAGTATTTTGGGACATAAGGGCAAACAATAGATGAGATAAAATGATTGCTAGCATAGAAAACCTTGAGGGCATGATATAATCAATTGTGCTTTATGGAAATGGAGAATCTAATTGAATATGACTTCAAAAACATTCTCCTTTAGGTAGATTACTTATTATGGCATTAGACCTATAAGACAGAAATGTGATAGTAAGCATATTATTCATGTTGACAATGACCAAAATTTACATACTCATACTAATATAAATTGATTTTCATTAATATTGTTTTGAGTTAACTTCTGGACAAACCACAGAAGACTCAATCATGAGTATATGACAGACTAAACTGTTTTTAAACTTTAAGAAGATAGAAGATGAAAAAAATAACTGATAGAGACTGGAAGGAGAGAGGACAAGATAGAAAGAAGGTTAGAAGCACCAAAAAATCTTTCTTTGTAAAACTGGAAGTAAAGAGAAATGAAGCTTATTTAATGCCACTTGAAGTTGCAAATGATATGATATGATCATCCTCACAGAAGGAAGTAGAAAAGATGACTGGAAATACAAGTGAGCTAACTGTCCAATATTTAATAATAGGAAACAATAACAATAATAACAGTTAAGACTGATCCAGACACTGTTCTAAGGAAATGACATATATTAAATCATTCAGTTCTCCTAGTAATCCTCTATGGAAGGTGCTATTTTTATTCCTACCTCGCAGATTAGGAAATGCAGACAAGGAGAGATTAAGTAACTGAGTTACTTAATCAAGTAACTCAACTAGAGAATGTAAAACCAACATTCAAACCCAGATAGCTTTACCCCAGAGGCCTTGTGCTTAACCTTTATGCAAATTACCTCTCATAACACTTTTAGATAATGTTTAAAGTTGATAAATAAAACAATGATACTATTGATTTTTACTATATTATACTTTTCTATTATTTAATTCTATTCAGGGATTACACTGATAAAATAATAAATACTGTTTGTACAAATGGGTCAATGTATTACTTTCTAAAACAATAAAAATAACTTCAGCCTATATACATAACGTTATGTATAACATTGTTATATAGATAGATAGATAGATAGATAGATAGATAACTGCTATTAAATATAATAGTCACATAAAACTCCAAAATGGAGAAACGGCCGAATGAAAAGAATAGGTAGAGATACTGTACAAAGTAAGTAATTACCAAGATCAGAAGTTGATGGACAGAGGGATATGTGCTTGAGAAATTCAATGAGATGATTTTGGTGACCATTTTTTACTGTTGTTCCTCAGTCTCGACTACCTTTATATTTCTTGTCAGCTTTAAAAATTCCAAATCTTCTTTCAAGAGTAAGGTTAAGCATCACTATTTCCCCTTCAACACCCTGCCCTGTTGAGAATGATTAGATGTAGTCACATGTTACACTGAGGTTAGGTTCCAGATTCCAGCCAATAATGTTCAAATAGGAAAATGGTATAATAAAAACCACTATATTATCACTCAGTAGAGCCAACATAGCAATTTTTTTTTCCAAATTTGGAATAGATTCCTGTTTCTTTGAGTGAGTTGTAAAAAAGAAAAAGAAAAAAATAGTTGGCTTGAGTTTAAAGGCTGTATTGTATGAATAATATCTCTTCTTAAATTCTATAATCGCATTGAAGATGATTTGGGGAATAGCAGATATCTCATGTTCCATTCAGGGATTACATTAATTAACTGGAATGTTGGGCACTATTGATTATTTTTCTCTTCTGCTTTTTTCTGTTTTCATTTGCTGAGCACATGTAGTTTAATTCATATAAAATGAATGGGCAAAAGATGTAAATCTTCTGTGTGCCTTCCTTTGGGCCTTTGACTGAAAATTGTACATACCTATCATTCTATATTGAAATGACACATACTGTAATTTAGGTAGAAAGGCATAATGGAGAATGATGGATTAATGAGTGACAGGAGATGAAAGAGACACAGATGCAAGGATGAACAGATGAAAAGATCTTGCAGTACATTAATAAAAGTTAGATAGCTGCTCAGATACAGATAGAGAAGGTTAGGGATGGAGATGAATAGATTAATAGCTGGGATGATGAGTGGAGACCCTGACAGACAGCATGGTGGAGTGATGCATAGATAATGGAAACACGATGATGAGAAAGAATCTAATGGAGTGATAGTGGAAAGGAGACAGAAGTAGATGAAGATATAAATACGTGAGAGACATTCATACATTCATTCAAAGTATACTCATTTGATTGACTATTAAGTGCTAGTCATTGTACTAGGAAACAAAGAAAGAAACAATGGTGACCAAAGAGACTTATGTTCCCTTCCTTCATGGAGCTCAGAGGTAGACATATTTTGGGGGATGGTTAAAGTTATGAAAACCTATTTCCTTTAAAAAGTAAAGACAAAAAATGGATGGGGATGCCATTTTAGGAAGGGTGGTGAGGAAAACCCTAAAATGAGGAGATAAGTGAATTAATAAATGAAGAGAATTCACTACTAAATAGAACTACAGAGGATCAAGAGTGGATGGAATATGTATTGCTATGAATTACTTAATATGGTTCTTCTAGCCACAGCCCTCAATTTTGGGATGTGTTTTGAATCCTAGTCTCTGTGCCTGTAGTTAGGGTCCTATTTTGGGATGAGCTGTCCATTACATTAGTGAAGTAGAATCAGAGTGGGATATATCTTGAGTCACACTTACTGGAGGGTAGGACGTAAGTAACCACCCTTTACTACCTTACTGAAGTCATGCTCTTGCTTGAGTCATACCTTTTACAAGAGATGGAAGGAGAGAGAAGGGAGCAGAGGAGAGGGAATCTATCACCAAGGAAGAAGAGCCAGGATTAGAGGGTGTCCTTTGGACCCAGTGTCCCTGCTCTGGGAGCCTCCTACACCCAGGAAACAGAGAGAAAGAGCTGTAACACTGGAGAGATGGCAGGAAACAGAGGCAAAGAAACCACAGCATCAGAGCCAGCAGCACAAAGAGGCTGGCAAGAGACACTGGTGGGCTTCCTGGCCCATGGAGAAAGCTAAATGCCTTTGGACAGGAGGCTCACTGGTGGAGTGGGGTGCCACCAGGCACTTGGAGCTAAGTTTACTGACCCACAGAGCTAGAGCTGAGCACCCCACCCGTGGAGCAGGACTCATTGTCAGAGCTGAAAGAGCAGAGCATAGGCCAGGCCAAGGGCCAGAGACCTGCCTGCAGGCACAGCTGACAAGAGGCTGTCCTGATTGAAGACCTGTCCTGAATCACTTCTGATCCTCAATTGTAAGCTGTTACTTCCCTAATAAACCTCATAATCATGTGTATTGTTTGAGTTCCATGTGGCCACTACAATGAATTCTCAAACCCAATGGAGAAGTAGAGAGTAGTGTGGGAGGGACGGTTGATGTCAGAATTGGTAAAAAGGTTGGCAAGTGGAGGCATGTCTGACCTCTGCCTCATAGGAACCAGCTTCGGGCCGATGGTGCTGGTGATTCTTTCTCCCCTTCATGAAGTTAAACAATATTAGACACAGGCTCCACGCCATTCTTTCAGAACAATAAACATATGCAGAGCATTAGAGCTAGGCCGATAAATGAAGCAAAGATGACGAGATGATAAAGAGATGAAAAGATGATGGTAAAGATAGGAAATTAATGCTACATGAATGAACACAGAAATGAAATGGAAGGGTAAATAGATCCATGCTGAAATGGTAATATATAAAGATAAAAAGCTGGAGAACTAAACAGATGGTTCATTGAGAAGAAAGTTTTAAGCCCATTCTTCATGTTTGTATGCCTTCACATATTATCACATGTCTTTAACACAAAGAAAAGAGTACATATGAAGGCTGTATAACAAAATCACATACAATTAATATTTTTAAACAGAAGTCATATGAAATCAATCAATGCAAATAAAGCCTTTAATTTGAGGTACAGCTTTTGTTATTTAAATTACTGTAGATTCACACCGAATGCATTTCTAATCTATTTCAAAACAAAATCCAATGGTAATTATCTACCAGAGCACTACTGGTTTGTAAAAGCTTAAGCTCCCAGAGTTCCACAAATATGATGGTTGCTCCCTATTTTTAGCCATAAGTAATGGTTGCTTAGCAGCCCTGGAAACGACTTTGTCAGAAACTACCATCACATTGTGGAGGCATTGGAAAAATATGCTGCCTACAAGTTCACACCCAGTGTGGAAGCCTCTCAGCTAAGAATGCCAACGGAGAATTTTTACAAGACACCCAAAGAATGAAGTCTACTCTTCCAAGGAGGGAGTTAAGTACAACATGGAACAAGGGGAGAACTGGGAGTAGGTTATTTTAGCTTCCACATCCTCTAACCACAGTGATAGCAAATGGAACTGAGACTGATGTGTACTTTGTCATTGTTGTTAGGAGCCATTGAGTCAGCTCCTAACTGACAGATGCCTTGAGACTGCAGAGTGCCTTGTTTTACCTACCTCATTTTGCTTTCAATTCATTCACTTATTAAACATTTACTAAGAATATATTAGGAGCTCTGGAAGCTTAGTGCCTAAGGCACTTGACTGCTAACCAGAAGGCTGGCCGTTCAAACCCACCAGTCACTCCTCAGAACGTAGATGGGGCAATCTACTTCCACAGTGATACTGCCTCGGAAACCCAAGGAGGGGTCGCTATGAGTCGGGTCCAACTCAACGGCACATAACAAGAATATATTACAATAATAGATTACGTAAAAATATTGGGTAGGAATCATTTTAAAATGGCATACACCTTAGATAATTTAATGATATCAAATGATTTATAGACAGCCATTCTCTTCATCCCTGATACAGGGTCAAGGCCTTTTCATTGAGTGTGGTCCTTTGATTTATGTTTCTCCTAGCCATTATTGCATAAACCACATAAAGCATCACCGATATCCACTTTGTTTGAAATGTAGCAGAAATTTGAAGACATGGATCTAACAAAGTGAAGAATGATTTTAGTTTTTTCTTAATTTTTTCCAATTTCTTAAAATTCTCCTTCCACACCTAACTGATGAACAAGGTTTATATCAAAAACTTATCTTTATCAAGTCTCTCCCTGTTATTTAATTTAGCCCTATAAAGAAGAGCTCTCTTTTAAAATTCATAGTTTTTTCATTTATATAATAGCCAATTTTTTAAAAAAATAATTAAAATAGTAAGTATACTTGGCATAAACAGGTTTGGGATTAAACATAATAGCTGTTGGTAAGCATACATGCCAACAAGTGGAAGCAGATATGTACAAGGGATTAGCCTATTAGTTGTGCATTTGCATGTGCCTTAGAGCATAAATGAGTCAGTTTTACAGCAGAAATAGAGAGCATTTTTAATCTAGCAAGAGGTCAGGTAAAAGAATTTCTACTCTCTGTACCAGTCGTTGTGCCAAGCCTATGAAGTTATAAGCTCTTGTCCTCAGGGAATCGACTACATTAATACCAAATTTCAATAATACTTTCTTTGAACAGCTGAGGGGAGTTTGAGTCCTTGCTCCCTCTTTAACTCAAACTGTGACATTTGCCAGTAATTTTCCCTTTCAGGGCCTAACTTATCTGTATTTCGAAGCAGTAGGACAGCTATATCTAAGGTCTTTTGCTGTTTTCTAGTTCTAAGAACCAGTGTTTGTACTTTTTGGAGTTGGTTTTCTTTTTTGTTTATGATGTGCAAAGACAATGAATAAATTATTGATCTTCTATTCTGAAATTTCTGATTAGGATTCAACAGTGCTTTTAGAATTATATATTCCAAGTCTTGGAACATAAGAATTCAGTTATTTACATACATCTTGTGGTAGTCTGGTATAACAGAAAAAACAATGATTGAAGAGTCAAAAGACTAGGATTTAAATTGTAGCCCTAACATCCCATGTTGTCGTTGTTAAGTGCAGTCGAGTCATTTCTGACTCATAGCGACCCCATGCACAGCAGAACGAAACACTGCCCAATCCCGCACCAGCCCCACAATCCATGCTATACTTGAGCCCATCATCGCAGCC
>NW_006921948.1:2476728-2477585 GCF_000298275.1 Orycteropus afer afer
TTGAAGAGGGGTGTAACAAATTATTTGTTGACAAAGCTTTAAGACCACCAAATTTGTAACACTGTATTAACCATCTTCCGCCCTCTACAACCACCTCCATCTAACATACCTGAGAAAAATAGCAGTAGCAACAACAACAACAATATCTCCAAGTGAACTATTTTTATGCTACAGCTTTTTCTTTGTACCTCCGTTAGCATCACTCTCTGTGAATCCTGGACTAGTCTTCTTCCTAACAACACAGCTACCTCTGGAGACACCACAGAGAAGTGAATGCAAGACAGCATGCAGTTCCTCCTCTTGGTCTGTTACAGTAATTCTGACAACATGGCCACACAGGCTGTGCAGATGCATTATACTTTAATGGAAAGATAAGGAGACAGAGGAGGTCTCTTATTGTCGTATCTCAAAGCTGTAATTGGATACTGGACACATCTGTTCTTAAAAGTCCTACTGGATTTTCTCGAGTTTTTGCTAAAATGTTCCAGCTTTCTGTCATGTTTGCTAAGCTTTCTCTCTTGATGACCTCTCTTTGCTTTCTCTAACTCCAAATATTCTTATTGATTTCTTACATAGAGCAATGTAACTGTCTCAGTTCCCTTGCCTTCTTCTGACACATACCCTTTTGCTATGCTAAAGTGGCTCATGGAAGCATTTTCCTAGACATCATTTTCTATCAAATAGTATCCATTATTAAGATATTAAGGAGCCTTGGTGGTGGAGTGCCGAAGGCATTTGACTGCTAACCAGAAGGCTGGAAGTTCAAACCCACCTTCTGTGAAAGGAAGATAGGGCTATCTACTTTCATAAAGATTTACCACCTCAGAAACCTAATGGGGGTCGCTATGAGTCAGAAT
>NW_006921948.1:2479222-2480192 GCF_000298275.1 Orycteropus afer afer
TATTCATTTATTCATTCATGTTTTCATACAATCATTCATCTTTACTGAGCCACCTATGATACAGTAGGCGCTGTGCTACGCTGTGGAAATATAAAACCAATGCAGATACCTCTTGTGCTTCGAAAAAAGTCATAGTCTAAAGGGAGAGGTGGACAAATACATTGGAAAGTAAATGCAGTGAGCTTTCTCAGAGAGTGAAAAGTAAAGTCTACGCTGAATCCTCAAAGTTGCTCAGAAATGATCTAAAAAGAAAAAAAGTGAGGAGCTGAGAAGAGAGAGTTCAAGACCAAAAAGTAAAGCCACTGCCACTGAGCCAACTCTGACTCATAGCAACCCTACAGGACAGATTAGAACTGCTCTATAGGGTTTCCAAGGCTTTAAATCTTGACGAACGCTGACTTACTCATCTTTCTTGTACAAAAAGGCTGTTGGGTTCCAAGCACCAACATTTTGGTTAGCAATCAAACACCTTAACCACTGCACCCCCAGAGCTTCTTAGTTCCAGACCAACAGCCCTCAAATCTGAATATATCACAATCACCTATGTGCCTCTTAAAACACAGGAGTCTCTGATTCAGTAGGTCCACTGGGGAGCCCTGTCATCTTCATTTCTAACAATCTGCCAGGTGTTGCTGATACTGATTCAGCTGGTTCACATTAAGAACCACTGTTTTAAGCCAAGACAGGTGAGCAAGGTGTGCTTGGAATATTGCACATAGTTAAGGGCTGGCACCTAGCACCCAAAAAGGGACTGATGAGAGATGAAGCTAGGAAACTGGGATTAGATCATGACACACTTGGAGAATGTTGTTTTGACTGGAGTGTAGGGAGAAAATCTAGTGTCTCACCAAAATGAGGTAAGAACAGGGAGGAGGATCTTAATAACCTTTTTAGAAAATTGTGGATATTCTTCTCTGATACTACATCAAAACTCAGCAAGTGGTACTTTTTTAAAGGTTAGTTACAATGA
>NW_006921948.1:2480371-2481550 GCF_000298275.1 Orycteropus afer afer
ATAAGGGAGGGATATTTTAATAACTTTTTCAGATAATTGTAGATATTCCTTGATGATACACAAAAACCTGACAAGTGGTACTTTTTTAAAGGTTAGTTACAATGAAGAATCCAAAACCAAATCAATAAAGTTTTTATACTCATCTATTACACTACATTGGTTTATCTGGACTTGAGATCCTTGATTCATGCCTGATTTGTACCATTAAGCACTGGTCATTGGATCAAAGTTGCTGGTGCATTAGCACAAACAAGACAATGGTAGTAATATGTACTAGTATATGTCGTAACCTTCATGAACACATACTTACAGTGGAAAAAAAAAGAACAATAGAAAGAGTTTTACTTAAGAATGTCTTTAGCAAAACAGTGAAATAAACTACATTAAATATTAACCCCAAGTACACATCTTTTTGATATTCTGGGTGAGAAAATGGGAAAATGACATAAAGCACTAGCAACTTTGATCCACCATTGATTTTATTCCATCAATGAGAATGCCAAATACAGTGGAAAAGGCAAGTGACAACTTAGAGATAATAGAAAAATAACTTGACCCTAATAGATACCCCCCTCCAACGGCATCTCCAAGAGCCCTCAGAAATTGCAGGACCACACTTTGAAAACCACTGTCCTGGATACCAGGAGTTCCTGGGGGTGTGACAGTTAAGCAGTCAACTGCTAACTTAAAGGTTTTTAGGTGGAAATCCACCCCAAAGCACCTTGGAAGAGAGGCCTGGTGATCTATTTCCACTTTACTAGGGAGTGCAGTTGGAATCGGCACATACAGTGTTTCCATGAGTTACAACTGACACCACATCCACTGGTCTGTATTATTATTATTATTATTATTATTATTAGTTTGGTTGATACTAGATACAACAGCTGTCATTAAGTCCATTCTGACTGATAGCAACCCTATGTGTGTCACAGTAGAAGTGCACTTCAGATGGTTTTCAGTGGCTGCTTTTTCAGAAATAGATGGCCAGGTCTTTCTTCTGAAGTACCTCTGGGAAGACCTGAACCTTATGGTTAGCAGCTGACCACATTAACCCTTTGCACCACACAGGAACTCCAAAAAGGAAGAACACATTTGGCATTTCTCAAGCTGAAAGACATGGAGAAAAAATTCAAGTGTCATATTGCAATACTGAAGGACTCTATGGGCAAAATATTGAAT
>NW_006921948.1:2481787-2482902 GCF_000298275.1 Orycteropus afer afer
GAAGAAGTTTAAGCTGCACTGAAGGCATTGGGGGAAAACAGGGCTCCAGGCATTAATGGAATTTCAATTGCGTTGTTTAAACCAACAGATGCAACACTAGAGATGCTTACTCCTTTACGGAAGAGATTTGAAAAACAGCTACCATGCCAAACAAATGGAAGAGATTCATATTTATGCCCATTCCAAAGAAAGATGATTTAGCAGAATGTGGAATTTATCAAACAATATCATTAACTTCACACACAAGTAAAAATTTCCTGAAGATCATTCAAAAACAGTTGCACTAGTATATTAACAGGGAACTTCAGAAATGCAAGCTGGATTCAGAAGAGGCTGTGGAATGAGGGATATCATTGCTGAGATCAGATGGAGCTTGGCTTTAAGAAAAGAATATCAGAGAGATGTTTACTTGTGTTTTATAATGATTATGCAAAGTCATTCAACTTTGTGGATCATAACAAATTATGGATAACATTGCAAAGAACATGAATTCCAGAACACTTAATTGATCCCATGAGGCACCTGTACATAGACCAAGAAGCTGTTGTTTGAATTGAACAAGGGGATACTGCATGGTTTAAAACATCTAGCAGGGTTGTATCCTTTCACCATACTTATTCAAGCTGTATGTTGAGCAAACAATCTGAGAAGCTGGACAATATGAAAAATGCAGCATCAGGATTACACAAAGACTCATTAACAACCTGTGATATGCAGACAACACAATCTTTCTTGCTCAAAGTGAAGATGACTTGAAGCATTTACTGATGAAGATCGAACACTACAGTCTTTGGTATGGATTATACCTCAAAATATAGAAAACAAAAATACAACTGGACCAATAAGTAACATCATGATAAATTGAGAAAGGACTGAAATTGCCAAAGATTTCATTTTACTTGGATCCACATTCAACCTCCATGGAAAGAGCAGTCAAGAAATGAGATGTTGCACTGCACTGGAAAAATCTGCTGCAAAAGACATCTTTAAAATGTTAAGAAGCAGGCAAGATGGCGGACTAGGCAGAAAGAGTACACAGACCCTCTTCAACACAGAAAAGGGAAACCAATTAACACAGACACAGAAGATAATCCTAGGCCCCTGAGCCTTGAAGG
>NW_006921948.1:2514043-2516461 GCF_000298275.1 Orycteropus afer afer
TGTTTCGTTCTGCTGTGTATGGGGTCGCTATGAGTCGGAAACGACTCGACGGCACTTAACAACAACAACAACAAGCTACATATGTCAAACTGCATATGTATAAGCACTTACAATGTGACCCTGTGACCCTCAGTGGGTTTCTGAGGTGGTAAATCTTTATGGAGGTGAAATGTCCCATCTTACTTGCACAGAGTAGCTGGTGGGTTTAAACCTCCACCCTTCTGGTTAAGCAGTCAAATATCTTAGGCACTGTGCCACCAGAGCTTCTTCAGTGTGACATTAGAAATAGAACATTTCTTAATTTAAAAATGAAAACATAGAGATATGTGAGGTATGTAGTAAACAACCATTCTAAGATAGCAGGCACCTGCATGATGTAATAAAGAAAATGTGACATATAATTAAATCTCCTTAAGGTGGCATGAGCCATTATTTGGCAACAGCCACCTTAACTTGTAACCTTATAAGATGCTACATACATCTGATTTCTGATGTTAGAGAAAAAATGTAACATACTAGTTGTGTTGGTCCTCTAGTGGTGCTGTAACAGAAATACTACAAGTGGGTGGCTTTAACAAATAGGTATTCTCTTACAGTTCAGATTAGAAGTCTGAATTCACAGTGTTGGCTCTAGCTGCTGGTCCCTCGACCTTTAACTTCTGCCCTACCACTTACACCAGGCCCAATGGCACAAACTAGAAGCTTCTTCTAACTCATGCAGCTGCTGGTTGCTAAGGCTGATGAACCCAAGATCCACAGGTAAAATGGCACAATCCCAAGATCGTTAGACAACATGGCAGGCCACTGGTTCAAGTCCAGGAACTGGAGATGAAGGCTGGGTCAAATGCAGGATTCAAATGTGCCAAAAACCTAGAGACCTTTCTCAAAGCTTCCCCATATATATTGGAAACAGGCCACATACAGAAGGGAACTAATTAGCTACTCACAGCAGATTTCACCACGGAGTTAATTACACCATTTCCAAGCTCATCATGGGGAATAAGCACATCCAGCTACCAAGCCACTCAAAACCATGGTCCAGTCAAGTTGACACACAACTTTAACTACCATACTAATGTTGTATTACATCACCTTATCTTAAAGTGTGAAACAAAGGTGAGAAAATCATATATAAATCATGGACTTGAGACAACCAAGACAAAGAAGAGAGGGAACCTCCACTGAGAATGAGCTGAAAGTACTTGTTAAAGGTGAAAGTATGAAGTCTAAACATCTGGACACTAACTATTTGACTTAACCTATATTTTCATGATTCTCTATTTCCAATTGAATGTGTTGAGGTCTTACCTGTGTGCATTGCCATGAGTATGCTGCAATACACTAAATCAGTTTGTTTATGACAAACTTGAGCATTTATTTACTTAATTTCAAAACTAAATCCCACAGGGCAAGTCTTCTCCGCTCCCATTGGAGCCAGAGACCAGGCTCCCTCTCTAGCAGTGCATGCCACCATGCTGAGCCAGGGAGGGGGTGGCCATTCCACACAGAAAATCTAAGCCGTCCTACCATTTAAGCAGTGCCTTTTTCTTTGGCTCAGTGTTTGCTGAGTTGTTGAACCCTTTGACTGGTTTTCAGAGTTCTAACAAAGTTGATTCTGCAGGTTTCTTTTCTTTTCTTGGTTTTTAGTATTTTTGTGAAGGGATAGGAGTGTACAACTGCTTACATCATCACCTTGCTCCAGAGTCAGACACGGTGATATTTAAACCTAAATTTTCTAAGCCTTCTATTAAATGAATGACTCAAACAGCATGATCGAGCCAACATACTTTCCTTTGATCAACTTTGTGAAAGTTCATCCTGAACGATTCCTCTCTCTTTTCTAGATCATAAAAAGCCAAATTATCCTAGGCTCTCCCCCTCTTCACCAAGAGATAAGCTGTCAAATGCAACAGCCGATCTGGACAATTTCAGATTCAGGTGGCCATTTTGGACAGCAGGAAATGCGTGGATAATTCACAATGTAAGCTCACCATTTCAGATAGAGCCAAGCATTTGTTTTCAGCACCAAGTCTGCAGTAGTGTAAAGGGTTTTTCTGTCTACCTTGGTGGTGCTACAGACAGCATATGACCCTGAGACTAGTCACACTTAGGCCTTAAGATCAATTCAAGGTTTGCAGACAACAAGCCACTTCAGAACAGCTCACTACTTTAAATGTTAATACAGGGGATTTTCATCTCAAATTATTTTTTAAAAAGTAGCATCTGAAATAGTTTGAGAATAAATGGTAAGGTAATATCTTTGTGTCATGATTGTCATAGTTTTTGTAATCCACAGTGAAACAAAAAAAAATCTTTCCTTGCTCTTAGTGGAGTCATAAATTAAGCTCAGTTGTATCATTAATAGCAGCAAATTGGAACTCTTTAAGAATTCGTTTTTTGTTTTTTTTTTTTTTTTTT
>NW_006921948.1:2516820-2518952 GCF_000298275.1 Orycteropus afer afer
GACTACTCAACCCAGGGGGATGCACCCACTTACTCTATGGAAATACATCCCTTGGAGCAGCAGACCACGGGGCAACAGAGGGGCAACATTCACATGGACAGACAGGAGTGCATAACTATGAGGGGCACGGGGGGGGGTGTTAATGTGTAGGGTGGGGAGGAGACTGGGTTAGGGTTGGGCATGGTAAATGGAGAGTGAAACTAAATGTACACATAACGTTGAATGTAAAACAAAGTCTTAAAATAAAAAAAATAATTTTAAAATATCTGTATAACATTCATCTAGTGTTTAACAATACTTGCTTCTTATTGATCACAAAAATAATGTTCACTTATTAATGAATGATAAAAATAGATTTATAAAGAAGAAATCAAGATCACCAGTAATCTCACTACTCCAAATAATTGCTCACAAGTTTTTTTTCATTCCAGTATTTTTCTGATATATCAGTGCATGTCTGTAAAACAAATCACAACTTATGCTTTCTATATTATATTATACTCCAGGTTTTTCACTTAAAACTAACTTTGGACTAATTTTCTCCAAATCCTACTGTTATTAGTGAGCATTATTTTAAACTGCTTTATAGTAATCCACCCAAATGCTCTAGAACACTTGTTGCAAACTTTTCTTTTGATACGTTTAGATTCATTTCTTTTTGGTCTAATATAATAAAGTCAAGATTAACATCTCTGTACATAAATCTAAATATTTTCCACAAAAACATTCAGTTATCACCTCATCGTTTAATAATAAGCCTTCCTATACCTACTGAGGTATGACACTATTACGTCAAATGGACTCGGGTTTCTTCATTTTTAAAAAATGATCCTTTGATTCCACCTCCTTCAGCTCCCATTCTTTCTCCTCACCCCTACAAGCAAAATTTTGTCAATGAACTCTTCCTGCTGTCTGTTTCCTTCTTCATCTCCTGTGCACTAGCAACTCATCCCCGTTTGATTATACTCTCACCCATATACTGAAACCTCTCCGACTAAAGTAACTAATCAGCTTTCTGTCAGCAGTTTAGTGTAAACTTTCAGAAATCCTATTGCTTAACCTATCAAAGATGATCTTACTGAGGACAAAATATTCTTTTTCCTTCGTGTGAATGGCATCACTCTCTCCAAGTTTTTCCTCTTTGACTTTTCTTTCTCTTTTCTTTCCCCAATTCATTCAATCTACTTGCTCCTTAAATAGTGGAATTATTTAAGGCTCCCACCTTATGCTACCTTGTCTTCTAAGTCTATTATCCCTGTATCTTACAATGCACATACCTACACATCATTCAAGTCATATTTAAATTTCAAGTCTTATTTGACTTGACTTTAATTTTGGTTAACAAACCAGGATATCTTAAGGCTTATAAACATACCTGAAATGAGATTGTTATTGTCAGTTCTTGTGAAAAAACATCATGAGCCCTGGGTATAAAATGAGAGTGAGGAAGGATGTCTGGAGATTCAAAACTCTAGCAAGATGCTAAGTTGCACAGAAAGTGTAACTGGCAACTGCACAGAGACAAGAAATACTACATCAAAATATGCTATGTCTATTACTACCTTGCACGGTTATTTCATTTTAAAGAAAAACTTGTGTTCTTGGAATTGAGAATTTAATCTAATCTTATACTTGGGGTATATGTGTTAACTTCTCTGGCATTCAAATATATTTTTAATGAGATGTAAGCTTCTAAATATCAGATTGGTAAAGATTAAGCAGATATTAGAAATGAAAACTGCTCGATATTTATGGCAACTCTTTAAAAATATGTATCAAAATTTTATATTTGCCATATTCATTGACTGCTAACCAGAAGGTTGGCAGTTCAAACCTATCAGTTGCTCTGCGGGAGGAAGATGGGGCAATCTACTTCCATAAGGATTTACCACCCTGGAAAGCCAATGAGGGTTGCTATGAGTGAGAATGAACTTAATGGCAGTGGGTTTGGTTTGGTTTAGTTTGGTTTTGGGGTCAAAAATATCAAGTCTAGAAATACATCATAATGCAATTTTATATATATATATGTTGTTGTTGTTATGTGCCGTTGAGTCAAACCCGACTCATAGCGACCCCTCCTTGGGTTTCCAAGGCAGTATCACTACAGAAGTAGGATTGCCCAACCTTCCTTC
>NW_006921948.1:2519577-2520802 GCF_000298275.1 Orycteropus afer afer
ATTCCCCATGATGAGACTGGCAATCAACTCCATGGTGGGACCTACCACAAGCAGCTGAGTAGCCGCCTTTGGGATGTGGTCTGCTTCCCACATATAAGCA
Organism: Orycteropus afer afer; assembly: GCF_000298275.1. Taxonomy (NCBI): domain Eukaryota; kingdom Metazoa; phylum Chordata; class Mammalia; order Tubulidentata; family Orycteropodidae; genus Orycteropus; species Orycteropus afer. The sequence continues at coordinate 2,519,678 of NW_006921948.1, forward strand.
GCAGCTTTGGGAATGGTCTCTAGCCTATGGCACGCTTGGACCCTGCATGTAGCCATGTTGTTGTTTAGCAGCCTGCCATGCTCTGCCGACGCTGGGACTTTCAATGGACTTTAATGAATGGCCTGCCATGTGGTTTGGTGACATTGGGACTGTGTCTTATTACTTGTCAACCTTGGGCTTGTTAGTCTCAGCAGCTAGCAGCTGTGTGTGTGAAGAAAAGCCTCTAGCTTCAGTGTGCCGGGAGCAGGAGGCAGAGCTGGAACCCAAGTTTGAGGGGTTTTCACCCAGCCCCTAGAGCCTGGCACTGTGAACTCAGACTTAATACCTCCAAACTGTAAGAGAATAAACTCTCGTTTTGTTCAGCCATCCCATTTGTGGTATATTCTTGTCAGAGCGGCACCAGGGAACCAGAACACTGCCATTAAGTCAGTTCAAGCTCAGCAACCCTATGTATGACAGAAGGAGAAACCCCCCGTCCTATACCATCCTAACAACGGTTGCTATGTTTGAGCCCATTCTTGCAGCCACTGTGTCACCCACTGAGGGTGTTTCTCTTTCTTGCTGACCCTCTACCAAGCATGATGTCCTTCTCTAGGGACTGATCCCTCCCTATAGGTACATGAGATGAAGTATCACCATCCTCACTTGTAAGGAGCATTCGAGTTGTACTTCTTCCAAGACAGATTTGGTTGTTCTTCTGGCAGTCCACGGTATGTATACTCAACATTCTTCACCAACACCATAATCCAAACACAGCAGTTCTTTTTTGGTCTTATTCATTGTCCAGCTCTCACATGCACATGAGGCGATTGAAAATACCATGACATGGCTCAGGCTTATCTCAGTCTTCAAGGTCACATCTTTGCTTTTGAACACTTCAGAGAGGTCTTTTGCAGATCTGCTGAGTGCAATATGTCATCTGATTTCATGGCAGCTGCTTCTGTGGGCATTGACTGTGGATCAAAGTCAAATGAAATCCTTGACAACTTCAATCTTTTCTCCATTTACCATGATGTTGCTTATTGACCCAGTTGTGAGGATTTTTGCTTTATGTTGAGGTGTAATCCATGCTGAAGGCTGAGTCTTTGATCTTCATCAGTAAGTACTTCAGGTCCTCTTCACTTT
>NW_006921948.1:2521367-2524720 GCF_000298275.1 Orycteropus afer afer
CTTTTTTTAGCATTGTTTGAATTTTTCAAAGTGATCATGTATTAATTGTATTAATTCATATATTTTGAAGAAAAGCTACTAGGTTTCAATTTATACTTCAAATTACTCAAGTGCGAGGAGGGCGTTTTAGACAATGGGCTTATAATCTTTGCATGGATGAAGAAGGTCTTTTGAAGCCTGATATCTAAGGCAAATTCAATACAAGAAGAGATTCATAGTTTTGACTACATAATAACTAAGAACTTCAGCAATGCATATCACAAAATAAATGAATGGATACTAACAACTTTAAAGATTACAGCTACATGGGAATTAGAGAAAATATTCACATCATAAATAAAGGGTAGTGGGTTAAAATCCCTAAAATAGAAGGAGCACTTAACAAACTATATATATACACACATATATATAGTTTCACTAATTCACAGTAAATGACATTACCTGATTATTTTAAAATGGGCTATAATGTATTTTAATAATTATTTTCTATAGCTAATAGAAAATGTCACAAAACTGCTATCCCTTCTATCATTCCCTGGGAGAGTCAAGCCTTTTCTGAAATGCCATATTCAAAAATCAGTGAAAAGACTCAGATTTTGTAATAAGTGGCCCCTTTTCAAACTATAGGCAATTTCTCATTTTCTTTCCACAGACAGTATGATGTGTTTGTGTGCATGTGTGTGTGTTTAAATGTCATGACACTTTGAAAATATAACTCTTATCACTCCAAATAATACAAACAAGCAAAGGTTATCTGCAGCTGTTTGCAAACTAACACTGAAAGGTTTCACATATAAAGATGTGAGCACACTTCTAAATTGCTCTGTGTCTTTTCTTTTAACCTGAGAAGCTGGGCACAGCGGGTCCATCTCAAAGCTCTTCCTCCCTCCCCTTTAAGTCTTCTTCTGTGAAGCAGCTACAACATGGTGACAAGCACATGAAATTTTGAGTCAGGGAAATGTGATTTGAATACCACTTCTGTTATTTACTAACTAGGTGATTCTTTCTGAATGGGAAATGCTATAAACTTCATCACTTGGATTTACTGAATTAAAGAATATGAGCCTAATTAATATCTTTTCACAAGTCTGCACCAAGAGTCAAATAAAGTGATGCACATAAAGTATCCAGCATGTAGGTCACACAGTATGGATGTAATAAATAGAACTATATTAGTAGTAGTAGTCTTACACTCACTCACTGCTGTCGAGTCAACTCCGACTCACAGCAACCCGTCCTTGGGCTTCCAAGGAGGTATCACTATGGAAGTAGATCACCCAGTCTACCTTCCAATGAGTGGCTGGTGGGTTTGAACCGCCAGCCTTCTGGTTAGCAGTCAAGTGCCTTAGGCACTATGCTACCAGAGCCCCTATTAGTAGTAGTAGTAGAAGTAATAATAACAATCAGTACTACTTGTAGAATGGAAAGGACCCCTGGTGGTGCAATGGTTAAGCTCTAAGGTTGGTGTTTTGAACCCACCAGTGGCTCTGGAGGAGAAAAGACCCAAAGATCTGCTCCAGGAAAACTTACAGCCTGGGAAATGCTATAGGATCACTATAAGTCAGAATAAATTTGAAGCCACAAAACAACAATATGGTGGTAAGTGTTATAGTTGTACTTTCCTTCCTTAAAGACAACTTAAAATTTTCTTATCCTGTTGTTTCCTTTGGTAGGATTTTGCTTAAAAATAATCACATAGAAGTTCAGTTTTGCCATACACAGAGCATAAAGAGCTCTGAGCCTTGAAATCGCTCCATGATGGGCACTGGCTTACTTCTCTGTATGAGAACAGGTCATTCTGTTCACGTGTGAAGGGCTTATTTTGTAGATTACTGCTCTAAGCTAATTATATTCTTACACTGACCTCCCTTTAAGTTGTGAATGTCAATAAAAAACATTTAAATATATGAAAAATAAAATAAAACACTGAAGTTATGAGATAATTGTCAGACTACTGGACTGGGAATTTCCAACCACTGCTTTCATTACAGCTTTTTCCCACTCTAGGGGCACGGAGAAGATTTGGGCTTTTTGAAGAATTTAGTTACCATATAGGCAAATCTGAATTATATCTTTTTCAAAAGGATGCATGGACAAACAACAAAGGTAAATGTTACCACATACTCAATTCTGCATTGCCAGCAATAACAATTTACAGGTAGACAGGCCAGATGTTCAGGTATGAGTAGGTGAATAGGAATATACTCATGACCATATATAGGTTTGGCAGGAGCTATTTCTGCATATGTATTTGTGCTATAAAAATGTCTAAAAAAATTGAAAAGGATACATGGAGAATGAAGTTATCTGTGCTTGGCATTAACAAGAAAAAAACTGGATAAAATAAGCTCTACAATTTGTATTTCAGATATGAACATTGTGATAAAGATGCAAGGAAAAGAGAGGGCAAGGACAAAGCAGGCCATTGAGGCCACTGAGAAGTTCAGTACTATAAGCAATCAATGGGCATTGGGGTTTGACCTAGGTATTAATCCTTACTCTGAAGCCTCTTATCAGTTACCACAACTCTCTGATTCCTATACCTCCTTTGTGAAATTAGGGTAGCAACATCTACCTTTTATTTTTAATGTTATTTTTAAGGTTATTTAAAATTATTAATTTTTAATTTTGGAATTGTTTTATTCTTTTAATGATGATAAATATGGAAGGAGAGAAAAAATAAGGGGAAACAAAAAAAGGATTTGACAGTTTTTAATCTCAAATGCTTTGGGATTTTCTTTTGATTTAAAGAAGGAAAATTTTCATCCCTGTACTAATTTCTAATTTGTTTTTTAGAAAAATATACACAGTAAAGTATGGATTGTTTAAAAAAATTCTACATGTATAATTCAGTGATACTGTTTCCATTCTTCAAGTTGTGTAACCCATTCTTGCTATTTTCCACATTATTCCACCACTACCACTAAAATAAAATCATTGCCCCCTAAGCTTGTCATATAACCTTTCACGATTCTGTTGTTAATTTGATCCCACGTAGAAAAATCTTTGAGAGGACACAATGCTTGCTGTAGCATAAAAAACCCACTCAATTCTTAAAATGTGATTAAGAGTATCTATTGAAGGGAAAAAAGAAAAAAATGTACATTCAAATGCAGGGAGACACTAACCCACATAAAGAACTGAGGACCTTCAACTAAAGAGCTACTCACAAAGACAGGTAGAGTCCAGGGAACAAAGAAATTTTAATACAGTCATTTGAGTGGTTAGCTTTTGGGTGAGGTCATAAGGTCATAAGGAGGATGGGTTAGGGGCAATGAATGGGATTTTATTGGATAATTGAGCACAGATTTATTGCAGGGACTAATTACAGAGGTTTTCATCATATATTCTTC
>NW_006921948.1:2525188-2525950 GCF_000298275.1 Orycteropus afer afer
TTCCTTCCAAGGAGTGGCTGGTGGGTTTGAACCGCCAGCCATCTGGTTAGCAGGCAAGTGTCTTAGCCACTATGCTACCAGAGCTCCCATGTAAAAAGACCAGTTTAATTCTGGAAAAACAGTTTAATTCAATCATTTAGTTCTAGTCAAAAAGGCTTCATGAAGGCAAACATGGATATACAGGTGGACAGATGGATGGACAAGCTGAACTATTAGGTATGTCTATGCAGGGTGGAGTGTGCCCAAGACCATATACAGAGTTGGCATACAAAGGTTCTACAAGTGTATTGCTATGTTCTGTAAGAATTCCCTGGTATATAGTACAGCTGACAAGGTACAAAGTTTCAGTCACTTCTTGGCCACAGCCAGCTACCCAGAGGGAGCGAGTAGTTGAACCTGTGGACTTGGGAAATAGTCACAGAGGACATCAAGCTCAATTGACATAACATACTACACAAAACATTGTTCCACCTCCTACTGTGGCGAGCAGCAACTAGGACCTTAAAAGCTTGCAAGCAGCCATCTAGATGCAACTATGGGTCTCTCCTCGTCCAGAGCACAGAAGAATAAAGAAAACCAAAGATTCATAACCAAAACTAGTCCTAGTGACTGGTACACCATGCGATCCACAGCCTATACAGCTATGAGACCAGAAGAGCTAGATGGTGCCCGGCTACCACTGTTAACCACTCAGGGGGGACCTATGTAGGAAATCCTGGATAGAGTGGGAGAACAATGTGGAACAAAACTCAAAATCATTTG
>NW_006921948.1:2526358-2537391 GCF_000298275.1 Orycteropus afer afer
TCAATTGATTAAAAGCAGGGCTTCTAACTTGTTCATGGTGATCATTTTAAGGATTAGATGAAATAAAATATAGTAACTAACACAGTGCCTAAATCATAGAAGATGCTCCAATGAATACCAGTCTTTTAGCAACATTCCTATATACGACAGTCATTTCAATGAGACTCATAAGCTACTGGACCAAATTTCTCTTTCAAATTAGGCAATGCGAACTGATCATCCAGAAAAGAGTATAATCAGTCAGTTAAATTCAATCAATTCTGCCAAAAATAACTAATATGAGCCAACAACAAAAATGCTACTTTTCCAAAATGAAAATAAGTATCTACTTCTTGTCTGCCTCCCAGTTTCTCATACTGACATAATAGAGACCAATCTCAGGCACAGAGATCCAATGTTTAATTGATGTGGCACCTATCTAATAAAGCCAAAAAAAAAAAAAAACAACAACTCACTGTTGTCCAGTCGATCCGACTCATAGCAACCTCTCCTTGGGTTTCTGAGGCAGTATCACTATGGAAATAGATTGTCCCATCTTCCTTCCAAGGAGTGACTGGTGGGTTTGAACTGCCAGCCTTCTGGTTAGCACTGAAAATCATAGAAAAAACACAGTGCTGAGATCTAAATATACCATCAGCTGATTGTTCAAGAGATAAATTACAGGGAACATCGCCCAGTGACTTAAGGCAGACATAGTTGCAAGACTGTGCTTCTTAGCTACTAAGACATTCATTACTGGCATTCCCTAACTTCTGTGAGGAATATGTTCTTGAAAAAGCACCAAAAAAAAAAAAAACAGGTAAGTTAAAAATGAATGTCAAAAGCCATTTTCTCTTCAGGAAGAAATGACAAAGGACATGTGAAAATCAGCTTAGGGGAGCCAGCTGCAACAGTCAGTTAACTAAGTCTCCAGGGCTGACCAAAGGAAAAGCTGAAGTCCCTCAAGACCTCACTGTGCAGCAAGAGTGAGAGGCACCATCCTAGGGAGTGGGGAGAGAGGGCAATGCTCCAAATGAGGAAAGCAAAGGGCACTGAACCCGTCCTGCCTGAGAGCGACTTCAGGGTTTCCTGCATCAGAGCTCGTCTGATTAATTTGAGGGAGCTAAATTGTATCTGAGGAGCCCTGATGGCACAGCAGTTGCGCACTCAGCTGCTAACCAAAACATGTGAACCCACCAGCTCTTCCACAGGAGAAAGATGTACAGCCTTGGAAACCCTACAGGACATTTCTGCTCTGTCATATAGGGTTGCTATGAGTTGCAATTGACTCAGTAACAATAGGTTTGGGGTTTTTCTGAAAATGATATTATACTGAAACAATATAAGGGCAAATCACGAACACAGAATGAGGTGGGGTGATAGAAACTTCACAGTGAAGATGAACAGAAATACAGCACAAGCTCTAGGCTTGAAAAGTTAGAAAATACACATTGAAGAAGTTGGGCCAATTGCTGCACCTCACTAATGAGCTCTCAATCTGTGTTGCTGGTTAATGTCCTGAGGTGATTGTTGGCTGAGAACAAAGTTCTCTCCTGAACAGCAACTCAGTATGTTCATCAAAGTCTGAAGAGAGAGTGTAGCCTGTTGTATTGCAAACACCCATAGGGTGTTTAGAACCACACTCTGTGGACTAACTCATCTGTGCCAGGCCCTGCGCTCTGGATGTTTTGCAAGAATCAGCTCAACCGTAATCACATCAATTTTCTGCTATAGACAGGATCAATATCACATCAGGGATAGTGCCTCATGAAGATAAGCTTGACGAGCCATAGACCCACTGCACTCCTGTTTACACCTTGTAACCGCTACTTTTCACAGGGGGTAAGTAAGGAAACTAGCAGTTGAATGAATGAATTCCCCACGACCGTGGAACAAAGAAGTTGTAAAGGGATTCCAACCCAGGTCATCCTGACTCCAAAATCTCTGCTTTTTCCAATACCTTATGACTATTTGTTCCCTGAACAACAGTTTGAGAATGCCACATTAAAAACATTGTGCTTCAGGATATATAACTATTATAGTATAAAATATGATAGGCAGTTGTAACCAGCATTTCCTTTAGTTTTAGTACTTTAGCTTTCAAGTGGTTTTTAAATTAGAAATAATACCAAAAAAAAAAAAACATGCACGCATTCAACTGGGCTTGAAATGATGCTGTGAGTAAAGTCTCAGTGCCTCTTATGAAAACGAAAGCAATTCTCTAGAAGGATCATTAGGGTTCCTAATTTCTTCTTTGTCTCCCTCTGAAAGCTTGCAACTGAAACAAACTTCAAATTTAAGAAAACACAAATGTTTCTCATTTCCCTCACTCCCTACCCCACTTCTGTTGTTGTTGTTATTGTTATTTGCCATCAAGTTGGACCCCTTATAGCGACCCCTCCTTGGGTTGCCGAGGCAGTGTCACTACGGAAGTAGATTGCCCAACCTTCCTTCCGGGGAGTGGCTGGTGGGTTCTAGCCAACCCTAAATGACAATCTTAAACTTTTGGACAAAAGAACAAACAGTAAGATTGTGACTCCAATATCTGAGAAGGAATCGAAAGAACTTACCATGTTGAACAGTGACTCTACATCATTTTAGTGAATGTAGCTCACATATCGTTTGAGAGTTTAAGATGCTTCCATTCTCAACCAGTATGAAACACAGAACTTACAATCACCCATTGCTGAAATTTATGTTTACCAAAAAAATAAAATAAGCTCACTGCCATCAAGTCAATTCTGACTCATAACAACCCCAATTGGGTTTGGTTTTAATAATTCCCTACTTCCCTTTAGCTTGAATTCTATTAACTGTAATGAAACCCTAATACAATTCAGGGGATAAAAGTAAGATTAAGAGACATGATATTAAAGGGCAGGAATAGAGAAAGGAAGATATTTGGGGAGAAAGAGAGAAACAGAAGAGAAAGAAAAGGAACAGCATACATTATGTGTTCATTCTACTCCTGAGTTCCACAGAGCATTAAGACCAGGTTCAATTCCACCCTGCCTCTTTCAGATATAGCCGGCTATCTTGTTTTCATCTCTGCCCACACCTTTTGCATTCCCTGATTAGAGGGGCCCCTTTTGAGAGCTCTGATGGCGTAGTGCTTAAGGCACTTGACTGCTAAACAGAAGGCTGGCGGTTCAAGCCCACCAGCCACTCCTCAGAAGGAAGATGGGGCAATCTACTTCCATAGAGATACCACCTCGGAAACCAAAGGAGGGGTCGCTATGAGTCGAGTCCGACTCGACGGCACATAACAACAACATTGGACCTCTCCATGGGTACACTGGGAACCAGTCTAGGGAAAAGGGACGTTTTCAAGATGACAGTTGGTTCATGGCAGAATCATGATTAAAATCTAAATCTTCCAGTTGCCAGTTTCTCTAACGACAAATACATAAAAATTAGTACAATACTATAATCGATTGTATATGGGGGCTTTCAAAAGTTATGAACAATCAGCTACTCCTACAGAAGGATTTTAACTAGAACTAAAAATAGAAAAGCTTTCCCCAGCATGAAATTGGCAACAATTTGACTGCAGGTCTAAAGTTTCTCTCGGATTATGAATTTGCATATGACCTCATTAATACTTTATCTTAATACTTATTTTCCATTTATCAGGTAGATAATTTGCTCAGGAAGGCAAGTTTCTGCAAATGAACTTTGTAATATTTTAGTTACTATACATATAAACCTACTATTGCCGTGGGTGCCAAGAAATTTAGGCAGCTAGCTTATGGCATCTTGACCATTAAAAATTCTGGTGTCGGTTTGCCATGCCTGAAGACATGAGATCACAAGAAAAGTACTAAGGGAGTAGCAGAACATGCCTCCAAGCCTCTACTTCTTGGCTCCTTTTGACCTCCCAGCAGTCCCTGAGCTCTTGACTTTCTGCCTCGATTCTGCCTGGTCTTTTTGCTCCACTGTGATATGGCAGCCTAGTTCAGATAACTTTACATGATTTACAACCTGGCAATGTGATGCTACGGAGTGTTGTCTCTGATAAATGCCGCTGGGGCTCCATGGCCCACACCACATACATGAGAACAGAAACAAGCGTTCAGTGCAGTGTGCCAGGGTACTATCAACAAAGGTCCTGAATTGCACAAGGTATTCAACATCAACTCTACTATTCTTCTTTCACTCTAAGTTTGGTAAAGGTCAATGGAAATGAGGGAAACCCTCAACGAGATAGATTAATATAAAGCCACAAAATGGACTAAAACACACCAACTGTAGGAGTTATCGAGAGTTGCTACAGCAGAAATACCACAGGTGAATGGCCTTAACAAACAGGAATTTATTTCCTTACAATTTAGCTCAAGGGGAAGGCTTACTTTCTTCCTGTCTCCTGGTTCTAGGAGTTTCCCAGTGCAAGGACCCTGGGCCACAGGGACACACTCCATTCCAGGCTCTTCTTTCTTGGTGGCAGTAAGTCCCTGTCTCTCTCTGCTCCCTTCTATATCCTTTTATCTCTTGTAAGATAAAAGGTGATGCAGGCCACACCTCAGGGGAACTCCCCTTATATAAGATGGGGCTGTGACCAGATTAAGGGTGTTACATCTCACCCTGATCTCCTTAGATGGGATCAGGGTTGATCACATCAGGAGGAGGATTAAATTGTTGCATATTTGTCACATTACATCATTGCATACCTGCCAAGCCATTGAAAATCATGGCCTAGCCAAGTTTACACATATTTTGGGGGGGACACAATTCAATCTATGTCACCAAAAATCATGGAGATGATATATGACCAGGTAAGAATTCATTGTTATAGAATAGGTCGCCATGAGTTAGAGCCAAATTGCTGGCAACGAACATTATGGAAAGCGCAAAGGATTAACCATCAGGGTCCTGTGTTCAGGTTCCTGTTGTGTCACCTGAATCTCTCTCCCTTAACTACATTCCCCACACTTATAAAATGAGCGATTCGACTGTCAGGAGTTCTCCATCCTTCGTATTCATAACAATTTCAGGGAGATTTTTAAACATATCCTGGCAGCCATCTACTAAATCATGAATGTCCAGGGACTGAGCCCAGAAGTGTGGTATTATAATAAGATTCCCATGGGGCTGCAATGGTCAATTAGCACAGAGCTCTGGTGGTGTAGTGCCTAAGGCAACTAAGGTTGGAGGTTCAAACCCACGAGTCACTCTATGGAAGGAAGACTGAGCAATCTACTTCAGTAAAGATTTACCACCTTGGAAACCCAAAGGGGGTCGCTATAGGTCGGAATTGACTCAATGGCAGTGAGGTTTTTTTTTTTTTTTTCCTTCTGATCATCCCTTCCAGGTTTATAGCTCTTGCTCTTGCTCATATATCTGGGTCAATTAGACCCTGGGGCACAATGGTTAAATGTAAAGCTGTTAATCAAAGGGTTGGTGGTTTGAACCCACCCAGCAGTTCTCCAGGAGAAGACACAGTGTTGGGCTTCTGTAAAGATTACAGCCAAGAAAACTCTATGGAGTGGTTCTACTCTGTCATATGGGGTCGTTGTAAGTTGGAATCCACTTGAGGGCGCATTTAATTTAGAAAAATACAATCAGAATGCTCTTCAGGAGGGGAGGATGGCAAGAGTTTGTCTTGTTCACTTTGGGCACATTACGAGGAAAGACCGATCATTACAAAAAGGCATCATGTTTGGGAGAGTGTCAGGAGAAAACAAAGGAAGCCCCCAGTGTCACGGACCGAGACAATAACCACAATAACGGACCAGACATAGCAGCGATCGTGGAGATCGCGCGGCCTGGACAGCGTCTCATTGCGTTAGACATCAGGTCTCTGAGTCAGAATGGACTCCACGGCAATGAAAATCAACAAATAAATAGCATGAGGATCAAATCAGGCTTTATTATATTGATCATTTCACAATCGATATAAAATAATCAGATAATAAGTAGCTAGACCGCACTTCCGAATTTCTTAATCCAGGCACACCACTCCATTAGGGAGCAGGTCACTAGCCAAGGTTGTCAAAATGCCGTGAGTTTGAGGTCTTTACATCAGCCTATGATTATAATAAAGATATACGTAAGCTTTTCCATATATTATGTCACTTGATCTTTACTGTAATGCTGAAACCTTCCCCACACTAATAGGAAAATTGAGGATCTGAGAGGTTATGTGATTCAGTTGAATGTCATTCACTAAGTAGAAAAACAAGGTTTTGAAATCCAATCTTCCAGACTCTTTGCAACGTCACTATAATATACTGCTTCTATGTTAAATGTTACAAATTATATGTTATAAGATATATGTTACATAAACATGTAACTATTTTTTCTGCGCCTGTAAACACACACCACCAATAGCACCACAGCAAAGGATGCAACCTGTGCGAGATTCCTTGTGTGACTTGGTGCTGAGGCAAGAGCTAACAAATAGAAAGTCAACCGAACCAAATTCAGAAAACTTTGGCTCTGCAAGGAGGTTTACCAGAATCTAAGGGCTATGTATACTTTATCAGACCCTACAAGGTTCTCTCTCTTCAGGGTCATTAGAACTCACCGAATCCAACATCTTCCTGGAGACAGAAGCTGAGGCACAGGAGAGAATCACTGCTCAGGTTATACAGGTAATTTCTAGCAGAGCTGAGGCTAGAACCTAGGTGTTTGGACTCACTATTTTCCAAGGTTTTTTTTCTTTCTCTCCCCTCCCCACCCATGCAACACTAAATGCTGTAACGGCAATTTTAAAAAGTGAATATAGTCTATGGAATAATTCCAAGGAACTCTGCAGACAAAAGGAACATTTATCAAGAGAGAGAAAAAAAAAAAAAGCTTTAATGTTGTTTTCTTCCCCCCATGAGAGCTTCTTAAAAGACAAAAGCCATCCAAAATATTCTCCAAAACCCTTTCTAAGTTCAAAAAGAAGGAACATTATTGCTTATCACATACATAATTAATATCTATTAGACTTAACACAGTTTATATTCATGGTATCTTTGCTCTTATGAGATATTGTTGATCATATATATGACATATTCAACGTCAAATTATTAGGCAAGTATTCAGCCTCCAGTAATAGCATTGTTCCTTTGGGAAAATATAATTCACTTTACAATGATTTCCTTTGCCTTGCAGTTTACAGGAATACATTGTGGCAAAAAGGAGAGATTACATGTCTGTTCAATAAGGAATTGATTTAACATGACAATATAAACACCTAAATTTGTGTATTTTAAGGCCCGGTACTTAAATTTTCTGATTGTTAATTTTACACCTTTCAAGAATAGTTATGTGCATTAAATAAAGTTCTATATGTAAAGTCCCTTGTGTAGTTCTTCATACATAATCCAAAACATGCTTGATAACTGCTGGCCATAATTATTATTCCAGTATTTATGCTGCATCACTCTGTGGCTGTTACCGCATTATTTCTTCATTAAAAATATAAGATGTATCTTTACATTTTTCCACTAGGAAATTATTTTTGGTGTCTTTATTGTCTCCCCCACCTGTCCAGGTACAACTATTCTTCTGTTGAAGGAATCTCAAGTTACACAGAATATTGTAATCTGTGGTGTTGGGACTTCCCCTCGTTACTGCTGACTTGGCTCCCGCCACTTCTGAGTGTGACCAATTTATAAACAAGAGCAGCCAAGCATGGTCCTTCTTGGGAACCATTCAGCTAGGCAGATGTGTCAACACAGAACTTGTCTTTGCAAACAAGTTCCATGAAAAAGGAAGTATATGCATGATCTCATAGGACCCCAGCAACAGTTCTTTGAGATAGGTATGTTGTTGATATCCTCATTTTGTAGATGAAGACACTGAAGGTCAGACAGCAAGTAAATGGTGAATCCTGAGTTTTAGAGCTAGACATATGAACCGTCTCATTAACTGCTTATTTGTCTTGACATGTCTGCTTATTAACTAACAACAGTGTACTACTCCTGTTTCTGGCCACTGTGTGCAGCCGCCATCACTCTAGCCAGTAGAGATTCCATGCCGGGTCTTGCATAGGCATTGATGATGGTAAGGTTTTTGGTTGGTCTTAGTCTTACCTTTTCTTGACTTGTTCTAGAAGGTTTCACTGCTTCTGGTAACCTTCTCAATTTAGTGTATTGAGATAGATTGGTACACAACAACAGGAGAAATGGAAAGCGACAGGAGATCAGTGAGCTCTGGCTCAAGATAGGAAGTGATGAGCATTTGGACGACTCTCTTTTGGAGAGACAAGGACTGAGGCTTGCTTTTCTGTTTGCTTATTTAGGGCTACTTTTATTACAATAGTCTATAGCACTAGTGTTGCTATTTGGAAGTTTAAATATGGAAGAAATTAATATGTTGGTGCCTTAGTTCTCAAGTGCAATTGTAACAGAAATATCACAAGTAGGTAGCTTTAATGAACAGGAATTTATTTTCTCACAGTTCAGTAGGCTAGAAGTCCACATCGAGAGTGCCAGCTCTAAGGAAAGGTTCGCTCTCTGCTTTGGCAGAAGGTCCTTGTTTCTTTTCGGCGTCAATCCTTCAGTTCCTTGGTGATCATGTGGCGTGGATCTTCCCCTCAATTTGTGCTTGCTTATTCTGCTCTTTTATATCTCATAAGAGAGTGGCCTAAAACACACCTCATACTAACACTACCTTGTTAACATAACAACAAAAATCCATTCCCAAATGGAATTATAACCACAGGTTTAAAAAAAAAAAAAACTGCCATCAAGTTGATTATAACTCATAGTGACCCCATTGGGTTTCCAAGGCTGTAAATCTTTATAGAAGTACATTGTCTCATCTTCCTCCTAACAGAACAGTTGGTGGGTTTGTATCGCCCATACTCTGGTTAGCAGCCAAATACATTACCCCCCATGCTACAAAAAAAAAAAAAAACTAACTGCTATCCAGTCAATCCCGACTCATAATGACCCCCTTGGGGTTTTCAAGGTGGTAAATCTTTATGGAAGTTGATTACCCAGTCTTTCTTCCATGGAACGGCAGGTGGGTTTGAACCACCAGCCTTCTGGTTAACAGTCAAACGCCTTAGGCACTATGCCACTAGAGCTCCTTTGTTACAGGTATAGGGGTTAGGATTTACAACACATTCTTTTGGGGGACACAATTCAATCTTTAACAGTTGGTATCGGGAACCCTGAGAGGTGGACTATTCTTGGGGAAGTTTTCCCAGTTATAGTCTCTCTGGAAAGCAGATCTAAATGTTTTAGCGGGAGTGCCACTTCCCAGTGGTAGGAGAATTGGTGGTTTCATATGCATTGTCTGTAACTAGCAGGGGCAATATGATGGTGTTGCCACCCGTTCAAATATGTGGTATGATTTAAGTATTGCTCTGCATACATGTAACATCCCAGTTTGATTCTCCAACAATACTTGGAGAATCTAGCTGCTAACTGATATCCTTTAACAAATTTGTATTTTTATGTTTGAACTTACTAATTTGTTTTTGATGTTTGTAAGAAAGAAGCCTGTATGATAAAGGGCAGTTGGGTGATGCAGATGAGCCAATGTATCTACAGTATTTAGTACTGTTCCAGGTATATAATAATTGCCTAATAAATATGTGAGCAAAGCTTATGTGAGCTATGAATGAGTTACAGTGTGGTCAGAAAGAACGTCAAAGAAACCAACAGTTACCTCTGCATAGTGGGATTAGATGAGATTGTTTTTCTTTTTACATATTTATCGGAAGTCTTGTGATATTTTATGAAAATAAAAATCGCAAAGGTAACAAAGGATATCAGAAACACTAAAGAAGTTTGAGGGCTTTAAGGAGCTCTGGTGGCACAGTGCCTAAGGCACTTGACTGCTAACCAGAATGCTGGCGGTTCAAACCTACAAGCCACTCCATGGAAGGAAGACTGGGCAATCTACCTCTGCAAAGATTTACCACCTCAGAAACCCAGCAGGGGTCGCTCTGACCTCCATGATCTGGTTCCCCCAGCAACCTCCCTGACGTTACCGCCTACCCTTGCCCCTTGCTCACAGGGTTCTAGTCAGCCTGGTCTCCTTGCCTTAGCCTACATATTCCACACACACTCTCAACTTTGGGCCTTGGTACTTGCTATTCCCTCCACCTGGAATCCTCTGACCTCAGATGTTGGCATGTGTCGTTTCCTCACTTCCTTCAAGTTTCTGATCAAATGTCACCACATCTAGAAGCCTTCTCTGACCATCCTTTGGCTGATTTGTGGCTACAGCGTTTATCTTCCCCTGAGATTTTATAGAATTTATTTGCCCACCTCTTGGGACTGTCTCCTTCTCCTGTTGTGTTTTGTCTCCTGAATGTTTCACATCAGTAAGAATGGGTGTTGGAGGAGTATCTGGTGGATGAATGAAAGGATACCATTAAAAATTCCCACCTTCAACTCAAACATAAGATTACAAATGTTTAAGTAAAAGTTACTAAGTTTTAAGGAGAATTATATAAGAAGTAAAATGATTACTTAAACAGGCAAGCAAAACAGATAAGTTGAAGACATTCAGAAACGGTAATTAGAAAGGCTTGTTCTGATGATGGATTATAGATTTTTAACCCATTGTCTTCTTAGCAGAGTTTAGCAGTCCAATGAGACTATTTAATTTTTAGACCTAAAATTTTCTGCTCACACCCTAGTATCTCTTTAAGCTAGCATAAAAGGTTGTTGTTCAAGGGCTCACTGCTTAAGACTCTACCATTTCATGAACCTCTTTACACATCAGTATTATTTGTCCCTCCTTTCTTTTGTTTCTTCCTCCCTTCCTTTACCTGTTTTATTCTTTTTCATGTTTATCTATTATCGAGACATTCAGGCATTGTAATGAGTGCTAAATAAATCCTAACACGGCTTCTCTCTACTGTTCCTAGACAGAAGCATCACGAGTTTGTGTGCTTCATATTGACATCTATAAATAACTTAGTTATGCACATCCCTGTAACTAGAAACAGTGGGGACCTTCAGAGCAGTTGTGTCAATAGGGGGATGCAGGAGATGTAGACTGTATCAGGTAACACTATCAAAGGGGGTGACACTAAAATGACTGTATTTTTTTATTGTGATTTGAGTGAAAGTTTACAGAGCAAATTAATTTTCCATTCAATAGTT
>NW_006921948.1:2537551-2554358 GCF_000298275.1 Orycteropus afer afer
CCTTTTTTAAGTATTAATTCAACAGTAACTGAACTACTATTATCACTAACACTTCTCTGGTCATCTGCGGGTGAAAAATATATAACCTTGGCTTCTGAAGAGCTCAAAATCTAGTTTCAATCATTGTTTTTTTTATAAAATATTCTCTCCCAATCGATACTCCATTCAGTGGTAATAAAATCCCTTTGACCATAGCCCACTTTTGTAGAACCAAATATCTGTATAGAAAAAGGAGAAATTTACAGTCAGAGGGTGCTGCTATATAATATACAAATATGGGTAAAGGCTCACACCCTTTTCCTGTAAGACAAAAACGAAATTCATACATGCTCTTACCTAGTTACCTTTCCACTGGAAAATGATAATATGAGGTGTAGGTGAGTCATGAAGTCCCTAATGCTTTGCATAGTGACTGACCCACAGTAAGTGCTAAACGTTACTTGAACGAATGGACATATTGTTAGAGATATGCCACGCCATTTGTGTGGCTCTTCCCGGTTTTTCTTCGTTCCCTGCTGCCCCACCAAAGGTCATAAGTCAGTTAAAGGAAGTTGAAACTGAGTTCCCTGCAAGGCACGAATTTTAAAAGGCAACGTAGCTTCTGATAGGTTAAGACCCCTTCCCCCAGCTCTGACGTACAACCTCCTAAACCCGGGTCTATATAGGACCGCCCTCTCCCTGCTCTTTCTCTTCCTCTTCTTCTTCTGTCCTTCCTCAGCGCAGGCGCCCTTTCGCCTCTTTGAATAAAATCTCCTGTCGGGTACCCTGGTGTGTGGCGTGGTCATTGAATGTCGATGGAGTTCTAACACATATGGTTACTATTTGAACCTTTGTATACACTTGTCTTAAAATTTAAATATTCTCAGACTATTGCTTCCAATGTCCCAATCTGCGTCACCACACAAAGTGCTAACAATGCCCTTGGATCTTCTTCAGCCACGTCATTATTAGTTCACATTTCTATGTGTTCTTTATTTCCATTACTCATTTGCTATTTTAAAAAAGGCTTTGAAAATAAGCAGGGTAGGAGTAACATAAACTTATAAATGAAGCAAAGAAAAGTCAGAACAACAACATGGCTTGCTTGTCCAAGGACAGTGGAAAGCTCCAAATTGAAACCTAACTGTTTGGTTCTCTAGTGCCGCTCTAACAGAAACCACCACAACTGGATGGCTTGAACAAACAAGGATTTTATTCCCTTACAGTTTAGGAGGCTAGAAGTCGGAGTTCAAAGTGCCAGCTCTAGGGGCTGGGTGAAGGCCCCTCGACCTTGGGCATCAGCTCTGCCTCTTGCTCCCAGCCCACTGGAGCTAGAGGCTTCTCTTAATGCAGGCAGCTGTTGATGCTGGCAAACCCAAGCTCGACAAGTAAAATGGGACAGTCCCAAGATTATCAAGCATCACGGCAGGCCATTAGTTCAAGTCCAGAAACAGTCCCAAGATCGGCAGACAACCCAGCAGGCTGAATGAAAACTTGGCTAAATGCAGAATCCAAGCATGTCAAAAAAACTGCAGAGACTGCTTTCGAAACTTCTCCTTATATACTGGAAGCAGACCCCCAACCCTAAGGCAGCTACTCAGCTGCTGCAGTAGATTGCACCATGGAGTTGATGACCAGTCTCATCATGGGGAATAGTACTACATCCAGCTGCCCAGCCTCTCAAAAGAGGTCCAGTCAAGGCGACACACAACATTAACTACCACACTAACTGAAGGTCTTCTGAGCCCTCACATAACGTACATTCAGCTACACTATCAATTTAGAAATCTTACAACAATAAACCATCGTTGCTTTGGTTCCATTACTCAGATCACCGCCCTTCCAATAATATGGCAGAAAATAACAGAGAAAGTAAATTCTGTAAAGTCTAATAGCAAACAACATAATGAACCTCTATCAACTGAATGATATATGACATGGAGTAGCAGCTAATTACCGGTCCTAAAGTCTCCTTTTTTTTTTGTAAACTTTCAACTATACATCTATACCCTCTACTCCTTGTCTTTGAATATAGATATGGTGAATTTCATTTTATAAAAATGCTTTCTCAATTGTCTTCATAAGTCTAAGACAGGAAAAAAGCAAGTAGAACAAAACTTCCAGAGAAAATTAACTCATCAAAATTCTCACAGAAATTTTTGGGCTCAGTAGTTTGGTTAAGCCTGAAATTGACTTTATTTTCTTTCTTCCTTTTTCTTTTTTTTTTTAAGGTATACCTATGTAAATGTAACAGTTAAATGCCCCAGGGACACAGGACAACTTCAGGTCTGCATTTTCTATGTGTAGGGAAAGACTGAAGCACATTTCCCAAAAAGCTACTGGATGAAATCTTAGTATTTGGAAAAATCCTTTTGCACTTATCATTTTTATTTAAATAATTTTGACAGCCACCTATTAATGTTTCAAAACATGTTTTCCAAACAGATTACACTGTCCCAATGGAAAACACTCAGAACACAACATGCTTTCAGATTACATTTTGACAGAGCCAAAGAAATTGATATAGATTCCAAACTTTGCCCCGTCTTCATTATTATGTTTTTAATGGATTCCTATCATTATCCTGGTAGCATAGTGCCTAAGGCACTTGACTGCTCACCAGAAGGCTGGCGGTTCAAACCCACCAGCCACTCCTCGGAAGGAAGGTTGGGCACTCCTACTTCCGTAGTGATACTGCCTTGGAAACCCAAGGAGGGGTCACTATGAGTCGGGGCCGACTCGACGGCACGACTCGATGGCACGTAACAACAACAACAACATCATTATCCTGGGAACCAAGAAGTCTCACATCAGTGTTTTATTTGCAATTTTTTTTTCTGTCTGGATGATTCACAACCTCTTAGTGCTTCTTTTCTCAGCCGTGAAATAAGGCTAATCACCAGGAGTGGATACAGCTTTTGTGGGGCCCAAAATATGTACCCTGGGAAAGGTCTCTTTAAGAAAAGTAATACAAGATTCTGTATAGGGCCTTGGAAGTGACCTGTACAATTGAACAGTACTTAACAGCATTCTTGGTAAATCTAATTCCGCCAGTACTAACACCATCTAACAGTAAGGTGTCATATATGCAGAAGGCATTCTGTCGTGGGTAGACTCGAACCTCAACCTTTCGGTTAGCAGTAGAGCACCCCTCAGGGAGAGCGGGGAGTTAGATCGTGTGACCTGTCCTGTCCTATATGTTTACATCCGCAGCTATTTAGTAGCCCCTTAGAACAAGATTGGTTAATTACTAAAAGGAGGCGATTAAGACTCCATCTCTTCAGTGCCAAATGTGCATCTTTCATCTCAGAAGGTAGAGAAGAATGATACCGATCATAATAACAAAACATGTACTCAGCTATGGAGAGTCCATGTGAAAGCTGTTTATTCAGAGTCTAAAATGACCACTAGCAGAAAGCGTGGTGTTTTAAATCCACCCAGTTGTACCTCAGAGGAAGGGCCTAACAACGTGCTTCTGAAAGGCCACATCCTTAAAAACCCTGTGGAGCACAGTTCTACTCTGCATGGGGTCGCCATGAGTGGGAATTGACCAACAGCAACTACAATAACAAAGGTTGCTTATAAAAGGGGTGGAGCCAGATCTGTACAAGTGAGAAAGTAATATGTTCTTGCCAAAAGGGCAAGGAGGCCACATCTTCTGACCTCCTCTAACCCTATAAGAGGAAGGCAGGATTACCAGCAGTAGCCCAAGGCCCATTCCTGCAACATGCTGCCTCCCTCCAGCCCTTTCACCAACCGTTCCTCCCAAAGCACCCACCACCTCTCTCCTGGGTCTGATAATTCGCTGCAGTGGCCACACAGAACTCACAGATTATGGGGTTTATTAGGGAAGCACCAGGATACAATTCAAGGTCAGGAAAAATGCTCAGTCTCTCTCCCAGCCCACCGTCTCTCAGCCAACAGTCCCTCACAGTCTCTCTCCCAGCAGTGCGTGTCCCTCAGTGTCTCACACAGCAATGTGTGTCTCTTGCATCTCTTTCCCAGCAGCGCATGTCTCTTTCAGGAGAGTGTGTCTCTTTCAGCAGCACAACTCCCTCAGCCAGCAGTCAGAGAGAGAGTTCTGCCTCTAGGAGGCCTCCTTTTGAGCCTGGCAGAGTGGCCAAACCAACCAATCAAACATCAGAATTCAAAGCACCTGAGAGAGTGTGGGAACCTCCCAGACATTGCTTTGTGTTGCACCCAACAGAAATACCCCAGGTGGATAACTTTTACAATCAGGAGCTCCTCAGTTGCTCACAGCAAATTCCACCACAGAGTTTACAAAGGCTTATGGCTAGAAAAGCCATACCAGGTAATTTACTACACCGCAGTTCTCTAATACATAGGAAACATGCAATCTGAAAATTTAGGGAAAGTGCATAGGTGCAAACAATCCAGAGCTGTACACTGGGGAGAAAAAAAGTTTCTTCAAGACAGAAGTCATAGAGAACTTATACCATATTTTCTCACATATAACCCACCCACGTAAATAATGTGCACACACATATGACGTGCATAGCATGCACAGGAAACTCATGGTAGGGGGTTGTGTGGGTTGCAAAAAACATGTAATGCATGCATTATTTGTGTAAAAATACAGTATTTGGACATATGTGCAAGAAAAAAGGGAATATCCAGATGGAGATTTTACTTGAGAAGCAAGTGCCTTGGCCTGTAGGATACAGATTTCTGTGTCTTTGCAAACCTGGCCTAACCACATCATGCTCCCTCAGATGACTGCTCATAAGGAGCACTAATGAATTACCAACCCATCTTGAAAACGAAGCTCTTTCCAAACTCACAAATTCAAAATGTTCAGAGGCCAACTAGAATATGCTCACATTCATCATTTTCTTTATTAACAGCAAACATTCACGCACAAAGAGAAAGCCTTGCGCATTACTTCACACGGCTGTGGCACTTCAACACACTCAGTCAACTTGCTGCTGTCAGGGACCCTTGTTAGACCAAGCTAAAAATGAAGACCTTTCTTCAAAATGAGTCATCACGTTCTTTCCTAATCAATGGTAAATAATCCTGACAAAATTGCATTGCCTTCAAAAGTTTAATAACTTCTGAAATAATCATTTTATTGTTTGCAAGGAAACTATGCATTCAATCTTGATTTAATTTACATGGGGTCACAACATTTTCTTATTAATAACCAGAAATATTGAGTGTTAACAAAAAGGAAACTGATCCATCCATTTTTGACACCAGAAAGTTAACGTGCACTACAGTTTAACCGAACCATACGTTGAGTAAATTTCCTCTCTTAGTGTAGTTTCTGCCAATGGGCTTAATTTGAGAAAACTTTAAATTTAGTAAAAATTATTCACTATTCCAAAGTGTACATGCGGTCTGATAAGAAATAAACACCCATTTGACTTCGGATTTTCTATAGCAGATTCCTCTGATTGGAGTCTGAGCACACTCATGTCTCTTCCCTTGAGTACCCAGAAAACCTCATCTTCTAGCAAATCTGATGGGAAGTTATGCAAAATGACTCAGGCATCTCCCTTGCTGTCACATTTACTATTTTTACTCAAATATAAATGTATTTATTGGAGGGTAAGATGCAGAAAAGCCTCACTATGTCACCCCTGGGGACTGTCATTGTCTCCAGATCTCCCTCAGGTTCAAGCTTGAATTGTCTTCTCTCCTGCCAAAAGCTAGGCACAAAATAATCACGCTTGAGAAAGATTGTCTTTGTATATGTCATCCATTATCTAAGCTACTTGTGGCTTCATTGCCATGGCTTCCTGAAGGATTTTAAAATTATCCTTTCATCTTTCATCCACTGTCCATCAAGTCAGTTATAAGAAGAGCAACTTTGGATTTCTTTAGAAATACTGTTGAAAAGATCTTGCATTTTGTTTTCCAGTGGTCATTATATGACAAGTATCACCTAATGTACAGCAGAATGGAAAGGAGTTACACATTTTTAAACATTTTTCCTGAGAGGAGATGAAATAATTAATACTCCCATTTGAGTGAGTAGGTTAGAGCAAAATGGCAATCTCTCTCCTTGCCCAAGATAAGGAGGTATGCCTCACAAGAAGAAAACCACCAGAGAGTAAAGGACTTTTAAGTAGTGTAGGGAGAAAATTCCAGGCTGCCTTCAGAATGGAGTTTGTCCTTCCAGGAATCACATACAACTGCCTGTAGGACAGCTGCATCAGGTTTAAATTTGAACGAATCGACAGCTGCAAAGACATTTGCAGAACTGGCGGAGTCACATCTCTAGCATTTACACAGACTGTAGAATTAGCAATTAATAGCAGAAACAGTGAGGACACTAGTGATCTCTGTACTTTAGATGCTGAATTTCCAGCAGTTGCTGACACAGAAACTGAAAACTCTTTGAAATGCTTTTGTTGGTTCTAATCAGGGATGTGGGCACAACCTACATTTCCAGGCAGAACTCTGAGGTCCAGAGCAGCTTAGCAACACTCCTGTTGGCACAAGACTTACTCAGGCCCCATTCCTTGTGGGGGTGGGACCATGCAAATGAGGTATATAGAACCCTAACAAAGGGATTGGTCAGTTTTGCCATCTTGCTAGGCTGAAAGGGAGACGCAGAGGGGCCAGGGAGGAGCTGTAACTCAGAAGACAGTGAGATATGGAGGCGCAGCAGTAAGCAGCAAGAGCAATGGTGGCTCAAGGCAGCAGGATGCAGGAGACTGTGAGATGGCTGCCAGAACTTGCTGCAACTGTTTTCTGTGCATTCAGCAGTATTATGCTCTGCGCACTATTTTCTGACTTTCTTAAAGACATTAACTACCACTACCACCTTAGCTTCTGTTTGTAGTCTAGGGGAGGCATCAGGTGGATCATTAGTACCTGAGACTCAGAACTAATATCTACTCCTTCATCAGAAATACCATAAGGTCCCCACATGCCAGTCAGCCCCTTCTGTAACTTGTGGCATTTTAAAATGGGCAGAGTCAGACAGAGAGGTGTTCCCAGTTGACTTCTGCTACTTTAGGTAAGACCAGAGGGCTTTAAAGGAGCCAGTAAGAAATGAGGATCAAATAAATGTTCATCAGTTCAGCACGGGTGAGCAGAAGAAGTTCCAACTGTTTGGTTGTTGGTGACATCCTACTCAAGAGCCAGGCTATGGAGAAGACATCCTGAGCCACCTGCTTCTGTGAGGGTCAACATCAGTCTAGTCACTATCAGGTTACCCAGCATAAAGGCCACCACAGAACTGCAAAGCTGAAAACCTGCCAGTAGTTCAAGTCCTCCAATGAGATCAGAGACCTAGAGAGGTTACATCTCTTCACAGAGAGAGGAGAGCCTCTTGGTGCTGATGGCTTTGTCAAGGTTCAGCCATCAGCTCTCAGTGTGCTGGAGCCTTCACAGTTATTGTAACCCACCACAGTTTCCTAGAGTAAGAGACTCAATGGGATAAGAGAACATTGCCAGAGTGCTTACTGCATGGGTAGTGGTGAGCTCAGCATTTTCTCTACATCCTTGTTGAATTCTCATCACAGTCCTACCTGGTATGGGTGGGATGAACTGTTCCCTCCAAATGTATAATCTTGTCTATAAGGATCAGCACAAAGCTAGTTCCTTTGAGATGGGGATTGCAGATAAACCAAATTTCCAGCTTTTCTAAACTGCTGTACTACTCCATCATCCCTGACATCAACTACTCACCCTCCACTCAGTCAGTATTCTCCCTCTGGTATTTCAGTTAGGTAATTCATTGCAAAGTTTCACAGAACTCATGAACCATACTTACAGTTAAGTGGTTTATTAGGGAAGTAACAGAGTACAACTGGGGATCAGGGATGTCTCAGAAGTAACAGGAACAACTCAGGATACAGTTCTAGATCAGGACAGCTTCTTCTCACCCTCTGCTGCTGGGCTTCCTGCCGCCTCAAGCCACCACTGCTCTTGCTACTGACTGCTGCGCCTCAGTGTCTCAATGTCTTCTGATTTACAGCTCCTTCCTCTGTGTGTGTGTGTCTCTCTGTAAGCCTAGCGATCCCCTCGTTAGGGTTTCATACACTTCATATCAGTGGTTCCTCCCCCACAAGGGTGACATGCACCTTATATGCATGATTGTTGTTGTTGTTGTTATGTGCCGTCGAGTCGGCCCCGACTCATAGCGACCCCTCCTTGGGTTTCCGAGGCAGTATCACTACGGAAGTAGGATTGCCCAACCTTCCTTCCGAGGAGTGGCTGGTGGGTTTGAACCGCCAGCCGTCTGGTTAGCAGGCAAGTGTCTTAGCCACTATGCTACCAGAGCTCCCATGCATGATTAGCAAGCTGTAATCTACTTGGTGGGTCACAAGCTCCTTATTTGCACAGCCCCACCCAATCATTTAGTAGGAATTACAAGACTATGAAGGGCCATGTAAAAGCGATCCATTGCATCTCAGGATTTTGATTGCAAAAACTGTCATTGTAGAAGTTGTATGTGTGAAAGGGTGGACTAATGGGCAGGCTCTGCTGGATTGGAGTACAGTAGCCAAACCTAAAGTTCCTTAAAAGTTTTTCTATGCAGATACTTCATGAGGTTCAGAGGAAGGGAATAATTTTTTCTCAGTTCAATTTTAGCACAGACCAGAAAGGAGAGATGAGACAACAGAGAACCTGAGCAGATGAGACGGAGACCTGCAGCGGACCTGCATGGCTAGTATCGAAACCACCTCACCCTGATGGCTCTGTACTACCGAAGGCCTGACTGATAATGACTATATTGGACTGGTAAAATGACCAGGAGGGGGAAGTTATCCTCCAACTACGAAAGTGCCGTGGCTAAAAAAGCCAGGGTGTAGCCTGCAGTGTGATGGATGGCTTTTATATGGCCTTTCCAGCCATGGTCTTGTAACTCCCACCAAATGACTTCATGGGACTCTGCAAATCAGGTGTTTGTGGCCCAACCAGAGGCTTGGGCAGCGCACTAATAATGCAAATAAGGGTCGTGGCACCTTTGTGAGGGCTGTTGCTGTTGTTTTCAGGTGCCCTCGAGTCAGCTTGATGCATAGCACTGGGCAAGTCGTCTGCAAAGGCCCTCTTTCAAGTACTGAGGAGCAAAGATATCTCCTTGAGGACCAAGGTGTGCCCGAAACAAGCCATGATATTTCCAATCGCCTCATATGCATGTGAGAGTTGGACAATGAATAAGGAAGACCGAAGAAGAGTTGATGCTTTTGAGTTGTGGTGCTGGCGAAGAATGCTGAAAGTACCATGGACTGCTACAAGAACAGATCTGTCTTGGAGGAAGTGCAGCCGAAATGCTCCTTGGAAGCGAGAATGGGCAGACTTCGTCTCACCTACTTTGGTCATGTTATGAGAAGGGACCACTCCCTGGAGAAGGATGTCATGCCTGGTAAGGTGGAGGGTTGATGAAAGAGGGGAAGGCCCTCAACGAGATGGACTGACACAGTGGCAGCGGTGATGGGCTCAAGTACAGCAGGGATCGTGGGGCTGGCACAGGACCGGGCGGTGTTTCGTTCTGCTGCGCATGGGGTCGCTATGAGTCGGAGACGACTCGACGGCACCTGACAACAACAACGATGACTCAGCTCTGATTCGTAGCGACCCCACCGTACAACACTATGAAGCACTGCCCAGTTCTGCACCAGCCTCGCAATCCTCGCTGTACCTGAGCCCATCACTGGAGTCACGGGGCCCCTCTGTCCCGCTGAGGGCCCTCTTTTTGCTGGCCCTCTGCTTTACCAAGCACATTACCCTTCCCCAGGGAATGGAGGGAGGCAGTGAAATTGGCAATTTAATTATATTTCCAACAATGTTAGGAGGGTATTATCATCCCCATCATACAGGGTAAGAAAACAGGCTCAGAGAGACAAAGTGAACTGCGAAATGGTCATCCAACTATAAAGTGACCAAGGGAAAATTTGAACTAAACTTTATTTAATTGTAAGCCAATTTTTTACGTTGCACTACATTTGCCTCCAAGAGGTTGAAAAATTCCCTACTGACCTTTTTAACCAGGAAGGAGGCCAAATTCTCCCATCTTTGCACTGCAACATCACTTTAAAGAAAGATAACAGCCAAGGGCCTTCTAATCCTGATGAAGGCCACACAATGCCTAGCCCAGAATGGGAATGTAATAAACACTTGTAAATTCAACAACAACAACAACAACAAATAATAATTTCCAAATAAATACAAAACAAAACTTGCCTCCAAAACATCTATAAAATACTGAGTTGCTTTTTATTGGAGAGGATCTACTATCCATAAGGGGAAAAAGGATATGTTTTTCTACAGTTAAAAAAAAAATGTCTAGAGCAATCTAATTTCTGGTCTTGATTCCCACTGTGTTTGCTAAGGCACAGCTGTGGTCTATAGAGTCTTCATCTATGCAATGTGGATATTAATAATACCTGGCTTACCTCAGAGAGTTGCAGGGAAAATGAAAGATATAAAATTATTCTATGACATACATCTATCATAGCTCCTATCATATTGTGCTGTCATTGTTTGTTTTTGTGACTACCTCCTATGATCCTTAAAGGAAAAGACAATCTTATTCTAATTGTGTTTGCTGTATCTCTCAAAGTAAAAAAAACACTCAAAGAATTCAGGATGGAATTAATTCGTAAAACAATGAATAAGTGAACACATTTCTTAAGAATATCATGATGTTGCTATATATATATATATATATATATATATATATATATATATATATATATATATATACATACATTTATATGATGTATATACATACATATAAACATCACCCTTATTGTAAACTTTTCTGCCCCATCCCACCCTTCATTAGCAGTGGAATGAGTGATAATTATACAAATCTGTAAATTTACTCAAAATAATTGCATTGCACATTTAATAATAGTAAATTTTAAGGTTAAGTAAGTTACATAAATTATACCTCACTCAAGCTGTGTTTTTTTTTAAGTAATTCTATTTCATTCAAGTTGGAAATAGGCCTTTTTTGTTTATGTTTACTCATTTGTTAGGTTTACCTGGCATTTTAGAGTTGATCCAAAGTTCAAATTCTCTATCAGAATGCCTTTTCCCCTTCTCTCAGTGGGTCTGGCCTAATCTCTTTATTTCAAGATCTGTGTCTAATATAAATATTTTTGTGGCATTAGGGAAGAGTCCCCTGAACAGAAGACTGTCCTTGCAACCTTTGTTCATCCCAGTTCGTTGTGGTATTTCTGGTCCTGTCCCCTGAGCTTCTGTAACTGAAATGTAACTGTGCCTCTCTGTCCTGTTTTGTCCTCCATGCAGATAGATACCTGGAGCTGAATTCCATGTCCCTGCCAGAGTGTGTTGTTGTTGTTGTTATGTGCTGATGAGTCGGACCTGACTCAAAGCGACCCCTCCTTGGGTTTCCGAGGCAGTATCACTACGGAAGTAGATTGCCCCATCTTTCTTCCGAGGAATGGCTGGTGGGTTTGAACCACCAGCCTACTGGTTAGTAGTCAAGTGCCTTAGCCACTATGCTACCAGAGCTCCCCTGCCAGAGTGTTGTTGTTGTTGTTGTTGTGTGCCGTCGAGTCGGCCCCGACTCATAGCGACCCCTCCTTGGTTTTCGAGGCAGTATCACTACGGAAGTAGGATTGCCCAACCTTCCTTCCGAGGAGTGGCTGGTGGGTTTGAACCACTATGCTACCAGAGCTCCTATAGGAACACAAAATCACTGCCTACAGTAGACCAGCCCCAGGAGCCTGTGAATTTTGGCTGTTTTCTTCAAATCACTCTGGAATGAGTGGGACTGTTTGACCCCGCACTTCAATCCAGTTCTAGAACATATCCCCCAGCAATTTCTAACCTAATATCCACCTGACAGCTTTTTGCTGCAACCTCATGCTAATTTGGGGAATTCATTAAGATGCTTTCTATTTCCCTAGGCTACTCGCTGTCTTTCCACCCAAAGTGCCCTCTGTAGTGTTTCTATAGAGGAAGAAGCCAGGATACCCACATCTAACCACTGTGCTCTATTTTGGAAACCAAAATCTGAACACTGACTCTCTTCGCTTTCTTGCTATAATAATCTTAATCCATCACCTCCACTACCCTCCATGCAATTGGTGGCTTTATATGGGGCTCAAACTGATCACAGAAAGAATGAAAAGAAAAAGCACATCATTGTATTTGAAAAATATTATCCATATTACATGAGATTATTATTTTTAATATGTCTTCTTTTCTAGACCATTAACAATATAAATTGTGGATGAGATATCAACTCCAATCAGAATGCTAATGACTTTGAGGCCAAAACTCATTTGGGATATTGGGTCTAAATTATTACCTTCAAAGAAAATTGTTTAAAAAGGGTATAGAATCAACACTCCCAAGTTAATAAATAGCATATATATCATTTGAAGGCAAATGAAAGGGACCCCTTTCCAACAACAATGTAGCAGTTGCTATACCCAAAAGACCAAACCCACTGCCATCAAGCTGGATCCAACTCATAGCAACTCCTCTTGGGTTTCTGAGGCGGTATCACTATGGAAGCAGATTGCCCAACCTTCCTTGCGAGGAGTGGCTGGTGGGTTTGAACCACCAGCCTTCTGGTTAGCAGTCAAATGCCTTAGGCACTATGGCACCAGAGCTCCTAGATGTTGCTATAAACCTGTATTATTTATTTGCAATCCTCATATTAAGATTATAGTTCTAGCTGCAGATATTTTCAATGTACAGAAACATATAGCCAATGAATGGGATCGTTACCACTACAGTAGATAAGAAAATACACCAAAAGAAAATCTGCAAGTGTCTCAAAGACACTTGTTTGAAGAGGGAGTGCTTTGCCCTATCTGTATCAGATTAGTTGCTTCCCAAGATCACTTTTTGCCTAATCCGTGGCTTGGGAAAATAAGTGTTTGATGATGTCGTGGACTTAGTTCTAGCTATTCAGGTCAGCTTTACTGTTACTAAAATTCACAGCAAGTACAGAAGAGAGAAAACCTTACTTGATGTCAGATCCAGCCTCTGCCAGGCTGTCCCTACCTTTCAATAGACTGTGCAACTACCTTGATCAGAGCATTCCAACCAACTTCTGAGGAATTTCTCCTCTGAGCAGCCTCTATGGTCTATAACCCATGGACCCATTATCACTCATCATAGGCAGCCTTATCTGTTAATGGTACTCTGTTGTACACATGCTTTCATGAACTACTGTGTGCTAGGTGATGAAACAGGTTTGGAAGCCCTGGCCTAGATCCACAATAACAAAAAGGGTTCATCTCACAGGGCAAGTACTATCTATTGGTAGTGGAGGCCTGGGGCACTGTATAGAGAAAGGTTCTGCCACAATGCCCAGCATCAGAGAGGAAAACGGCTGGGTTCAGTCAACGATATTTGCCATGTGGTTGGAGGTGAGAACCAACATAGCACACTTTCTACATATCCATTCATCTTGGCATATACACTTGGATTCTGAGGGTACAAAAACTGTTTTTGCTAAGGAGGCGAGATGTTATATATACAAGATAGTGGGGGTGTGGAGAGGAGTGAGGAACTATGAATCAGTTACTGTGAGAAGGCATCTAACTGAAAATCTTCACCATGGGCCCCCAATGGGTTTGAAATTAATACTATGAAGCCACTCTTAGGCAAAAGCATCATCCCTAGAAAGCACCTATTAAAGGAAATGGATATGACTATGCCTAAGGCATTTGACTGCTAACTGGAAGGCTGGTGGTTCAAACCCTCCAGCCACTCTGTGGAAGGAAGAATGGGCAATCTACTCCTGTAAAGATTTACCACTGTGGAAACCCAAAGGAGGTTGCTATGAGTCAGAATTGACTCGATGGAAGGGAGTGTGCTTGTTTGTTTTGGTTTGCCAGTTTTCAGCTCCACTTAGGCGAATGTAGCCTGGGTCTGTTACCCTGGCCTAAGGTGTTCAGGGCCTTATAGTGTCATCTGGCCAACCATTCATGCCATAATCATATACTAGGGAATCTGTGGGTGATATAAATGGTTAACAGGCTCAGCTAATAACTAAAAGTTTGGAAGTTTGAGTCTACCCAAAGTCACCTGGGAAGAAAGACCTAGTGATCCACTTCCCAAAAAATCCCTAGGGAGCACAGGTCTGCTCTGACACACATGGAATCATCATGAGTTGGAATCAACGTGATGGCAACTGGGAGGTAAACTGGTACCTATAAGAGAGGCCAAATTAATGATAAAAGATTTAAAGTTTGCATGAAATTATTCTTTAATAGAATCTAAACTTTTATGATTTTTATTTGTTTTGAAATTCATTTCATTAGTTTTTTTGGTTATCCTATTTTACTGTCATCACATACAATTAAATATTCAGTTCTTTCACAACCCATGTTCCACAACTCATGCTAGATAATAATAATTCTCCAACACATTCTCTCTTACTATTTTCTACTTAAACATTTTTAAAAAATAAAGGTTATAAGGGGAAATATTATTTAAAAGGCTGACAACCATTTATACTTCAGTATCAAAGACAAATATTTTTATCATGTTATAGCTTTGAGTGCCATCTAATAGCTGTATTTATTTCAGTGTAAAGGAATAAATGAAAAACAAAACCATTTCAAATGA
The DNA here is from genome assembly GCF_000298275.1 of Orycteropus afer afer. Classification (NCBI taxonomy): domain Eukaryota; kingdom Metazoa; phylum Chordata; class Mammalia; order Tubulidentata; family Orycteropodidae; genus Orycteropus; species Orycteropus afer. The sequence goes on from NW_006921948.1 coordinate 2,552,069, forward strand.
TAAAAAGCAATTAATTCCACTTCAACATTTAAAACCATTCTCTGTGAAGGTACAGTATTAAGTATAATAATGTTTTAATAAGAATAATTTTTATTATTGCACCTCAATTGAATGTCCCTTTTTAATTAGTATCCTGTGCTTTTCTCCAAGGTTTCTACCAAGTCATACTTCTCAATGTGTTATCAACTTCATCAATACGCCCAACCTTCAGAACAACTCACAATCTTCAAGAAGTCCAAAACTACTTGGATAGGATCCTGTTAGTCACATTTTTCTCCTCACTGAGAGATTAAAGTTAGTCAGGAGCTTTTTACAGCTTTGATCTACATTTAACTTTATTTATGTTATTCCCTAATCAGGCTTTACGCCGTATTACTATTAATTTGGGCTAATCGTATGACCGCGGTGGCTGGCACGAAATTTACCAACCCTAGTTCTAGTATAACTTAGTCAAACTTTCATTCATTGCTAAATTCTTGTTACTGCTGTATCCCGTGGGGGCGTGGTTTAGCAAGGTGTCATGAGCTACTTTAGGTGAGCTTGATACCAGCTCCTTTTAATCCGGTAGGGATTTAGAGGGCATACTTCACTGGGGGGCAGATACTTGCATGTATAAATTTACTATTAACTAACAGGAAGGCCAGGACCAAACCTTTGTGTCTATGGAGTAGATATACTCATCTAGACATTTTCAGTGCCTTGCTTTTAGTTTAAGCTACATTAACCGTTGGGTAATAATTTTATAAGTAAATTGTTTTTCAGTTTTTGTTTCCAATCTAGGGAGATGGCTCTTAAAAAGAAAAATAAATTAATTAAGTAGTATATTGGTATTAGGCCAATAAAATTTTACTTAGGAATTATTATTCAATAAGTTGCTTTGCTTAATTATTATTTTTTAAAGCATTAAAAAGTATTACCTGTGAAGATGCATTTTTAGTAAGGGTTTACTAGTATATCATGTTAATAATTTAATATTTTAATATGAAGTTCTTCTTATTTTCCTAGATGATGTCTTGCTTTTGGGGTTTGACAAGAAAAAAAAAATTATCTATGGCTATTTAGTGAAGAATTTTTAAGGGGGGTAGGGGGGTTTGTGTAAGAAAACTTATTGGTTAATAAGCGCGTGTGCGTGTGCATGTGCGTGTGCGTATGCGTATGCGTATGCGCGCGCATGTGGGTATGGTTTTTTTAGGGTGTTAGGGAAATTCTGGCTTAAATTTCAATCTATGTCCTCGAGCATTGACTGAATAACACCAAGTGGTTACTGCGAGGCTTGCATATTCAAGTTAAGGCCAGCTACAATCAGGTTGACTGTGTTAGGGCCTCAGACGGCCATAGCTGAGTCGTTGCATCCCCAAAATATAAAAATACCAAAGGCTTGACACCACAGTTATGTGTCGGCATGGGCTGATTAGTCACTAATCCATCGAGATGTCTTATTTAAGAGGAAAGAGTGGGCGATTTTAGGTGAGATGGCCCTGAAGTAAGAACCAGATGCCAGGTATAGTTTCAGTATAGAAACCCCCACGATCGATGGGCCCGGAGCGAGAAGAGGGACATTCCCCGAGCGGGTTGCTGGTTTCTCGAAGCTTGCTGATTAAGGAAAGATATGGGTGGTGATATGCATGGTGACAAGGACTTTCTCAGAGATGCGCTATGTACGATCAAGGGTTTAATGTGCTATACTTTGATGGATCTGATTGGGAGATGATATGCAAAGTATTGATAATATTATGTGGAAATTTAGTATTAAGTCTATGTAACATGAATATTATGTGCTTGCTTATAAGCATGGGGCAGATAATGTAATGTACGATTATACATATGGATGTGGTATGCACGATTATACATATATAATACTTTTGTATGGGGAGGTGCGCAGAATGTACGAAGTACATAAAATGTGAAGTATTACTAACTATTAAACAGAAAATAGTTTATTAAGAATATCAGCTTTGGGTGTTGATGGTGGGGCGATTAGCCTCTTTTCTGATTGTTATAGTGTCCTGGGGAGGGTTAGTTCCATTTGTGGTTTACAAGACCATGGTAATAGTTTATACTACAAGGACTCTTCATTTAAGCATTTTGTTTTCGATGATGCCGGTGATAGGTATGAGGATTAGGATAATAATAAAGTATAAGATTGATGCTAGTTGGCCGATAATGATAAATGGATGTTCTACGGGTTGGCCTCCGATTCATGTGAGTGTTAGTAGATCTGCTACCAGGATTCAAAATAAACATTGACTAAAGGGGCAAAATGTTATGCTTCGTTGTTTTGCTGTATGTA
>NW_006921948.1:2555070-2555726 GCF_000298275.1 Orycteropus afer afer
GTTAAAGGATGCCATTAGACTGCAAGCCTCAATAGAGCAGTTGAGCCGGCATGTGCTTGTAAAAAGGTGCTTTACTTTGGATTTATCCATCTCCAAGTTGTCTAGTGCCTGTCAGGTTGTGCTGGAATCATCCAAAGCCCCTTCTGCCAACAAAATCTCCTAGTTAATCCCGTACTCTTCTGCTTTGTCTCACTGTCATTTTCCTTTTCTTTTTCTGAGCTATGTTTTTTGAAAGAAAGCATTGAGATTGGGTTAATTCTTATGACAATATGAATGATTGAAATCTTTCTATTAACCTTCATTCATTCATGCAACACATGTTATATTGAATGTCTATTATGTACCTACCAGGCGTTTGGTTTGACAATGGAGATGCAAGGTTAAGCAAATACAGACACAGCTCCCTATACTATGGCTTAAAGTCCAGCAGGGAGAGATCATTAGCAGTAAAATAATCACAAAGAGAAGGACCTTATGTCATGAGTGGATTTGACCTAGTCTTGGAATTCAAGGAAGGTGAGCTTCTGACACCGTGATAATTGAGTTAGTATCTAAAGAATGAATATGAATCAGCTAAGTGAGGAGGAAGAGCTCTGGTAGCATAGTGCCTAAGGCACTTGACTGCTAACCAGAAGGCTGGTGGTTCAAATTCACCA
>NW_006921948.1:2557571-2558539 GCF_000298275.1 Orycteropus afer afer
ATATATATATATATACTTTGCTGGTTTTTGTGTTTCTCTAGAGAACCCAATCCAACACAGGGGTAAAGGGGAAAATAGTTGAAAATGAAGTTAGAAGGGTAAGTCAAAGTCATGGGGTTAATGTACTTGTATAATAAGCTCTGGTGGCGCAGTGGATAAGCCATTTGGCTGCTAACCAGAAAGATAACCCAATAGCCACTCCACAGAAGGAAGACTGGGCAATCTACTTCTGTAAAGATTTACTGCCTCAGAAACTCAATGGGGGTCGCTATGAGCCAGACTTGACTCAATGATGGGTCATGGTCAATAGTTTACCTTTGTTTTCTTTTCTTTTAGCCAACAAGTGATATGGAGTGATGGAGTGACTGAACGATTTTAGCAGTACAATGGTGATGATGTATGATTAGATTTGTAATATGTAAAGATCAGTCCTTTTACTGTATGGAAAAGAAATTAGAGAGTAGAGCAGTTAGGGGCTGTTGTAGTACTACAAGTGATAAATGATGATGATGGCTTGGGTTAGGAAGTTTGAGGAGGCTTTGATACACCCAACTGGAGATTTTGAATGGGCTGTTAATACACTGGGGGGACAGGGCATAGTGTTCAAAGGACATGTCTAAGCTAGAGGTGTAAGTTCCCTCACTGGGACATTTGTACTTTTGAAGCACATATTTGTTAATATAAATCAGCAATGAGGAAAATATATTGGTACATAATTCACTACCCAGTAGCCTTTAAATCCCATCACTGCCTAGACCTTCTTATAAATACACCCTCACCTCAGCAGCATGAATAACTTTGGGAAAATACATCTTTGATTAGAGCAAATCATCAAATAGAAAAACAATGACATTGTAGAGTTACAGGCTCTCTCTTTACTACGGTCCTCTCAGGAACTACAAATTGCAGGGTGAGAAAGTGAATTCAAAGCTGAAAATTAAAGTACAAAACATGAATTTTATCAAAGA
>NW_006921948.1:2559589-2568825 GCF_000298275.1 Orycteropus afer afer
TTCTCATGTAGATATTCAGTCAGCACCTCATTTCATAGTGCTACAGTTTTAGCAAGTTTTGACTGACGAATGCGGGAACAGAGAGCAGCGGTGGTGTACAGACCAGAATTTCCTAGGCCTCTCCCCCCCACATGTGGGCCACTCTTGCCTCTAAATTAAACAACTGCTCTATATTATTTAGCTTAGCTCATAAATGGCTAAGCTTTCTAACTATAAAGAAGGCAAGCAACTCCTGATACTCATCTCTAAAAATAAGCTACTTTATATGTATTTTTATTCAGAGGATTCAATTAACGTGTTGTGCTTTGTAGATGTGCAAAAGCAACACTGCATCCATATGAATTCTGTTTGTAAACATACCATTTATAAATCCTTATGTGGCTTTTGTCTCCTATTTTAACTGCAATACAACAGTCAAAGAGTTGCAGGTTGTTGTGTACCCAAAACTGAATGATCGACTGAATGTTAGGGTGCCAAGTACACACGTGTTCAATTATAACCCAGAACTGTGATGATGTCTTCTTAAAACTGAGCTGGCTCCTTTAAGTACTGAGAAACGCTAAGAAATACTGAAAACTTTGTTAGATGGACACACACACCCCCCCACACAAACCACTTCCATTACTGAAGCCAGCTGTGTTGTTTGCCATTCCTTCTAAGAGGTATTTCTGCACTCTGCTCTATGAACTAACCCTTTGGGACCTTGTAGCCATGCAACAGTACAGACTCACTATTTGGTTCTTCAAAGAAGTGAGGCTTCCAAAGAGAATCTCTTTTAGGAATGATTGCTTAGATGTCAGAGAGAAATGCTTGGAAAGCCAGCATTTGGTTAGTAAGAAGGGTACATTTCATTTGTGCGGAACTTGAGGATTTCACCAAGCATTTTTTCCATATTACAGTATTGAATATGAATCATATTTTGTTATGTAAGAAATAAAATACTGATTTAATGCAATCATTTGAAGAGATATAAAATCTAGATGTTTTACACATTCCTATCTTCTGTTTGTCCAATTATTATCAGCCTTCATCCTGCACAGCTGGGCTATCTCTTGACAGGTAAAGAGTCCAAGAGCTTTTCTTATTACTCCCTTGAGTTCCTTAGCTTTGGCTAGATTTAGAGCACTATAAGGGACACTCTTAGACTCCTCCCTTTTGCCTCTCTGGGTCATTTAGCATGTGGTACTCATTCAAGAAGTACTGCTAATTCTACTTGCTGGAGTATGGCAGAGGTTGTTCAGAAAATTTACTTCCAAAGGACATTCACTGAGTCCCCACTATGACAGTCTCGTACAAGTATCTTGCATTTGGCTAATGGTGTAGTGCCTAAGACATTTAACTGCTAACCAGATGGCTGGTAGTTCAAACCTACCAGCCACTCCACACAAGGAAGATTGGGCAATCTACTTCTGTACAGATACTGCCTTGGAAATCCAAGGAAGGGTTTCTATGAGTCGAATCGACGCAATGGCAGTGAGTTTGGGTTTTTTTTTTGAATGAATGATATCTTCTTTCAAGAAGCTTGCAATCTGATGGGGGAGAGGGAAATGCACACCATTCAAAAAAAATGGCAGGAAACAACTGATCTATTAGAAGTTTAAGCAAAGTTTCTTGGCTTACAGGGAAAAGGGCAGGATTTCAAAGTTTCAGAAGTGAGCCATTGTTTGGTCTGGGTCTCAAAGGAATGGTAGACTTCACAGAGAATGATGATGTAGGCAGAAGGAATATGACTTTTGATGTAAGGTAAATGGAAAATCCGGAAATGTCAATCATGTCCAACCAAAAACATCCCATTGAAAATATCAAATATAATAAGAATACAGAATCATCCTCTGAAACTTTTTGGACTATGTCAGAAACATACTTCTGAAGGTAATATTTTAAAGTTGGCTCCGTGCTTTTAGGAAAGTTCACCAAGGTAGTGTCTGTAGACCCTTAAACACACTCTGATATAAATTTCCCTTTAACCATTAAACACGATTCCTCTTGCATGGAGAGCAGTTATCAGCTGTTTGCTGTGAGTGCCTCCAGGAGTTCCATGCACCCGACTGGGGACTGGCGTTGCCTCTCCCCTATGCCATCTCCGGGTTGCCTGAATTAGAGACAGTATGTACTTGGGCTTTCCTGGGGACCACGTGAAACACAAAACTTCCTATGACACTTCCCTGTTCTTTTCTCTTAGTGGACAGAAAATAACCTCTCAAGTATAGATCATGTTCTACTCACTGCACTGCATGCTGCCTGAATAGTAAACAGATGGATTTTGCTTAGGACAGAATCAGCATCAACATTAGCCTTCTGTTCCATTATAGATCTGGGGCTACATAAACCAACTTGCTCATGCTTTAAAACATGCATTGCCATTCATGGAACACATCACAACGGTCGAGAATATAGAGAAGTGGTTTTACAACTTCCCCATTTAGAATAACGGGAGAGTGAAAAGTCTCAGACACTTGTTTATCATCTACAACTTTAAACTTTAACCTACACAAAGGTGTTGATTTTTAATAGGTTTGTGAAAGTTTTCTGTGATTAATTTATTCAGGGAACCAATGCTATGCTGCTATGCCACCTGGCAGTGGTTCACTCTGTCATACATAGAGTCAGTCCTCACAGTGGGTCAGGACTGACTCGATGGCACCCAACAATAACAGCAGCAACGCTACGCTGTCATTCATTTCTAAAGAAATGGAAACTGCAGCATGACAGCTACTCAGTTTCACCACTAAAGTCACTCAGTCATGAAAAACTTTAGAGTCAAAACAATTGGTTTGGTTACTCAACTATTTGCAAGAGGATGAACAAATAGAATGTGGTTGCTTTTTAAATTATGCTCATGAATTACATTGATAGATATGAAGGTTATTAAGGACACATATTTGACACATACATACTCTGGTCAACAAAGATACATGAAACGATATTACAAACTTCAAGAAATTAACTAGTCTCAAATTCTGCCAATGAAATGTATACTACTGAGTTCTAGTAAATTCTTTAAATGCACGTGTCCAGTTGAAAATTCTTCAATTTGTGACTTGCAGTTCAGATGATAAATCAGCAAGTAGCTAATACCTAACTTTACTCATTTGCTTACAAGCAGCATTAACCAATAAATGCATATATCATTTCACTCTAGCCCTATTAAAACCAGCTAATATTCAATATTTTACCAGCCTCAGCATCATGATAGTCCTTATTCAAGCTCAGAAACACTGCTTTGCTAAGACATCTGAGTAATAATATCACTCAAAGTCAATTAACAAGTCTTTACTTTGCGAGAGGAGTCCTTGAGTGGCACAAAAGCTTAAGCACTTGACTGCTAACTGAAAGGTTGTGGTTCAAACCCACCCAGTGGCACCTTGAAGAAAGGCCTGGCTATCTGCTTCCAAAAGGTCACAACCTGAAAAACCCTATGGAGCACAGTTCTCTTCTACACACTTGGGGTCATCACATTGGACCATCAAGTTGGAATTCCATCAAGCTGGAATTGACTTGATGACATCGGGTTTGACTTTTGCTTTGTGGTACTTTGGGAGAAGAGCAGTCAACAGAGGCGCTACCATTAATTTGCTAATTGTTAACAGAAAATTGCCAAGTAACAACTCATATTTCCAACACATATTGTCCTCAACTTTCTTGCTAAGCAAGCAGGGAGAATTTTCTTACTCTACTTTAATACTTCAAAGGTCTCCCTTCCAAGTCAACTGTAAAACTCCAGGTATGATATCAGAAACTGCCTTAAAAAAAGTCAGTGAATTCAAGTGATATGAAGAGCACAACAGGAAGAATTGTCTGTCCTGTGATATTAACATGGTTAAGGTAATAAAAAGCTGAAGAAGAACTCCACTCAATTGTTAGTTCAAGACTATTACTAGTACAGGAATACTGTCATGCTATTTTGCTACAATAGTTTAATAATGTACCCACTGAAAGTCAACTAATAAGAATTAACTAGAGAACAGAGCAGCGAATGAGGCAGATTCTCACACTGCCAGAGTCACTGGCAATTTACGATACACCATTTTTTTTTTTTTACTGAGTACTTTTTTCTTTTCTTGACTTACTTTAAGACATTACCATTGTCCTTCACAGTGTGTATAATTGTAAACTTATCTTGACAGTAAATATTATAAAGGAAGATACTAAAAATTAAAATTACCTCTCTTTCCTGCCTAAAAACTCAGAGATACTATATATATGCAACACAGTCATTGACTCATTACTGAAAAGTTATAAATTCACATCTAAGTGCAATTCTCAAACATCTTCTGCATTCCTCAGGATGATTTTAATATAACTAGGAATCAATAAAGTTTGTTTTATAACCAGAATAAATTTTTAATTTCTTATTGGAATCCATTGGAAACAGATTCACTTAACATAAATTCATTTTACATAAAGCTTAGCTGGAACACATCCCTTCTACTTAGGAAAGGCTATCTAACAACAAAAGAGAAATCACCATATTCTGTGTCTATTTTGGTCTCTAACTTTCATCTCTATTACTTGGCTTAGCTACTATGTTCTATGAAAAATGCACGAGGTATTGATTTCACATTTCGTTTGAGATTTTTCTATCTCCTTAAAAATTTAAGTGAACCGATTCTTATTGTCAGCAAATATGGACATCTGGTGGGCAGGAGGAGGACCATGATTCGTAAGGAATCACAACAGAAAGTTCCTTCAATATAGCGTGGAAGAGTACAGGCAAAACGAAGGAATATATAACGTGGGGTCTCTGAACACCAGGACACATCACTTAATGAGCAAAAGGGAAAAGGACAAAAGATGGATTTGGGAATGGGATCCAGCGTTAGAAAGCATTTTTTCACGTTCAGTCACAAAAATGACTCCCCTTTTGACCTAAGGGAATTTTTCTTTACAAGCAATCCAATGTCCATACATACTACCTAAGCTTCAAATCATTGGAAACTTTGTATCTTCCATCCTAATGCTATTCTTCTGACTTTATTTTCAAATTATACATACTGTACTAGAAAGGCAAAGAAATGTTTTTTTTCCCACTAATTATAAAACATTGTTTTACTGTTATCAAGTACTGCTACCACATGTCCTATTTTTGAAGGAAAAACTAATCCATTTTTTTTCTAACCCCTAGAACTCCTGTGTAAAGAACACAGATAATGCATAACTTTATAACTTTTGTAGTTAGAGAAATTGAGACAGAGAAAATGAAAACATCTTGCTGTAGCCTTATAAAAATTTTCCCAGAGTTATGATTCAAACTCAAATCATCCTGACTCTTATTCACTCTAAAAGATTGTGATTAGTTCATTCTTTGATGGAGGTAGAAGGACCTAGTTCTAGGTAGACAGCTTCTCCATTTTCTAGACTGTGAACTGTGACAACTTACAGCAAAAATCATTATTGTCATATTTTCATCCCATAATGAAAATCATAGAATGAATTCTTCCTGGAAAAATGCATGGGGAAGTTTGTTGTAATGACTGCTATGAATGAGAATACACTTCTATCTCTTACCCACATCAAAACTCCTTTCAGGGCCTCAAAACGCATTACAGATTGTCCTCTGAATGTTGAGTGACACTAATATTCAGTTTCATGTTGAGTCCATCATTGGGTTTGTTGTCTAAAGCTCTCCATAGAACTTTTCTTCACTTCCTTTCAAAATCCGTTGACATCACAGTCAATTCTGATTCATAGTGACCTTATAGCACAGAGGAACTAACTGCTCCATAGGGTTTCCAAGTCTGCAGGCCTTACAGGAGCGGGCTGCCACATCATTCTCCCACGGAGAAGCTAGTGGGTTCAAACTGCCAACATTTTGGTTAGCAGTCGAGCGCTTTAACCATGGTGCCACCCAGGGGCCTTTCCAACAATGCATGGCCAAGTTCTATCAGAAATTATATGTACTATGCAATCAATGGATCTTCATTGCTTTGATATTAGTAACTCTAGATTGGTATAGCCCCAAAATGACATTGTTAGAGAAAGCGATCTGTATTTATTTATTTATTTATTCTGATTGTTGATCCCATCACACACAGTATAGCCACTCTGCTGCTTCTCTAAATTTCAAGTACATATACAAAAGAAAGGATCTGGTGCCCTGCTGAGATATGTTTTACAAAGTCATTAAAGTTCACTAAAGCAGGCATCCAAAGCATTTTACTTCCTGTGAATCTGAATTACAGTTCAAGGCCTCTACGATTATATAGGCTTGAATTTTTTATTATAAAGACAGCCTAATCTTATGCTTCAAAAAATAATTCTAAGCAAAAATGGGTTTACATGCCCAAATTCTTTTATTTCTTTCAACCCCTTTTCTATCATGACCAGGAGTTCTGGTGGCACAGTGGTTAAACTGCTCAGCTTCTAACCAAAGATCGACAGTTCAAACCTACCAGCCACACCATGGGGAAAAGATGAAGTAATCTGCTTCTGTAAAGATTTACAGCCTTGAAACCCTATGAAGCAGTTCTACTCTGTCCTGTAGGGTCACTATGAGTCAGAATCCACTCACTGGCAGTGGGTTTGGTTTCCTATCATGACCAATGTTTTAATTTAATGTTTTCTGCAATATTTTTCCTTTCTACATAAAAACCACTTTCCTATGAAAAATATGACTCTAGTTCCATTTACAATTCCAAGGAAGACATATGTGGGTATGTATGTGTGTATATATGTGTAGGTATACACATACACAATGTATCCAATTGAAACTTAATGAAATTAACTTACGTCAACAAAAAGACTTACCTTAGTGTTTTTAATAGTTGTTGTCATCAGGTGCCGTCGAGTTGGTTTCAACTTGTAATGACTCTATGTCTAACAGAACCAAGCACTGCCCACCCCTGCAGCATGCTCACACTGTTACCATGCAAATTATACCACACCTACAAGCACATTGTCACAGCTACTGTGTCAATCTATCTTCTTGAGGGTCTTCCTCCTTTTCCATGACCCTCTACTTTACCAAGCATGATGTCCTTCTCCAGGGAATGGTCCCTTCTGACAACATGACCAAAGTAGGTCAGACGAAGTCTGGTCATTCTCAGTTCTAAGGAACATTCTGGCTGCACCTCTTTCAAGACAGATTTGTCCATTCTTCTAGCAGTCCATGCTACATCCAATATTCTTCGCCAACACAACAATTCAAAGGCATCATTCATTGTTCAGCTCTCTCATGAACATAAGGCTATTGAAAATACCGTGGCTTGGGTTAGGTGCACCTGAGTCTTCAAAGTGACATCTTTGCTCTTCAGCACTTGAAAGAGGTCTTTTGCAACGTATTTGCCTCAATGCAAATATTGTTTGATTTCCTGACTGCAGCTTCCATGGGCATTGGTTGTGGATCCAAGTAAAATGAAATCACTGACAAACTTCAGTCTCTTCTCAATTTATCATGATGTTGCTTCTGGTACAGTTGTAAGGATTTTCAATTTCTTTATGTTGAGGTGTAATCCCTATTGCACACTGTAGTCAATCAGCTTCATCAGTAAGTTCCTCAAAGTCATCTTCACCTTCAGCAAGCAAGGTTGTGTCTTCTGCATATCGCAGGCTGTTAATGACTTTTCCTCCAATCCTGATGCTGTGTTCTTCATACAGTCCAATTTCTAGAATTATTTGCTCAGCACACAGATGAATAAGTATGGTGAAAACATACTACCCTGACACACACTGTTCCTGATTTTAAACCATGCAGTATTCCCTTGTTATGTTTGAACAACTGCCTCTTGGTCTATGTACAGGTTACTCATGAGCAAAATCAAGTGTTCTGGAATTCCCATTCTTCCCAATGTTATCCATAATATATTATGATCTACACAGCCAATTGCCTTTGCATAATCAATTAAAAAAAAGGTAAACAACTTTCTGGTATTCTTTGCTTTCAGCAAAGATCTATCTACATGAGCAATAATATCCTTCATTCCAAGGCCTCTTTCAGTCCAGCTTGAATTTTTAATAGTAGCAGGTTTAAGGTTTGAAGGGTTTGAAGGAACTTACCTATGAATACTGATTCAGTAGGCCTGAGGTGTGTCTGCTAATCTATTTTTAAGAACACTGAAGTGTTTCTGTTGCACCTGGTTCACTAGAACAAAAGTCTGTATGTAAGCATGGAACATCCAGGTTTTTATAACAGCAACAGACTGTAGCTGAAAATTATACCACACCTACTAGGAGCTCTGGTAGCATAGTGCCTAAGGCACTTGACTGCTAACCAGAAGGCTGGCGGTTCAAACCCACCAGCCACTCCTCGGAAGGAAGGTTGGGCAATCCTACTTCCGTAGTGATACTGTCTCGGAAACCCAAGGAGGGGTCGCTATGAGTCGGGGCCGACTCGATGGCAAATAACAACAACAACACAAGTTATACTAGTTAAAATTCCATATTCTCCTGTTGCATTTCAGTAGTTCACTTCAACATTTCAAATATTTATTTATTTTGAATGTCATGAGTTGACCAGATAGTATCCAGAAGTTCATACTCCTCCGAAAATAAAATTTGGAGACCGTGATTCTTCCTCAAAATGCTTTCTTTCAAACTCCAAAAGTCAATATCCAAAATAATGTAACAGACATTTGCTGAACTGTTCAGTGCTGAATTTGATTTGTTTAGATTTAAACCAAGTTTGTGCATTTATTTTAAACGCATTCTTTTGTACATAATATGCACATCAAATAAGCACTACTGCTCACTGATTCATGATATAAGAATAAAGTTCATGATTATTAATTTCTTTTATTAATCTTAATTGATAATCATGATCTATTTTCAGCTCTCAAAGCAGCAGAACAAGTTTATCTAATTCATATAAGTGTCGTGAGTTTTACTAGATGAATTGTTATTAAGGACTTCTAAGCAGGTTAAATTAATGGGATTAAAAGAAAGCCTGCCTTCTAATGAGAGTCATAGATTTGGAGGCTGATTGTAATGACTACACAGTGTACAAACCAGGCTGTACCTAACAGAATCATTGCATTCTGATGCATGATTACTGCACTGCTACAAAATAGAAATGAACTGTTGTTGTTGTTGTCGTTAGGTGCTGTCAAGTCGTCTCTGACTCATAGCAAACTTATGTACAACAGAACAAAAACCTCCCAGTCCTGCGCCAGCTCTACAATCTTTGCTATACTTGAGCCCATTGCTGCTACCACTGTGTCACTCCATCTCGTTGAGGGCCTTCCCCTCTTTCGTCACCCTCCACCTTACCAATCATGACATCCTTCTCCAGGGAATGGTCC
>NW_006921948.1:2571332-2576793 GCF_000298275.1 Orycteropus afer afer
CAATTTTCCTAGATTCATACTTCGTACATTCCATGTTCTGATTATTAATGGATGTTTGCAGCTGTTTCTCAACTTGAGTTGTGCCATGTCAGCAATTGGAGGTTCCAAAAGATGTACTTTATCCATATCATTAAGGTTGGCTCTACTCTGATGAAGCAGCTCTTTCCCAGTGGTATTTTGAGTGCCTTCCAATCAAAGGGGCTTGCCTCCCTGTGCTGTATTGGATAATATTTCCAGGCTATTCATAAAGTTGCCCAGTAATGTATCAGACAGTGTTTCTCTGCTATTTGTAAGGTTTCCCCTGGCCAATTATTTGAGAAGTGGATGACCTGTTCATTTTCCTAGTCTGTCTCTGTCTATAAACTGCATTGAAACCCGTGCACCATGTGAAACCCTCCTGGCTTTTGAAACACCAGTGGCAAAGCCTCAAGCCTCACAGCAACATGCAAGCCACCACAGTATGCCTAACTGACAGACAACTCAGTCTCTCTTAGGTGTTGGAAACCTCTCCGCCCTCCCCTTACCTAATTCCTACCGGCCCCTTACCTGGACCCTGCCGCTTTTTCATCCCTGGCGTTCCCTCCCTTTCCTGCCTCTTGGTGTGGGTCCTCACTCCCAAAATGAACAGTAGTAGATATTTTATTTTTAAGGAAATAGGAAGGAGTTTAGATTTTTTTTGCTTCATGTCTAGTGTGATAGTTAAGTTTGTCAACTTGGCTGGGCCTAGTTGAGTGGCTGGACAGCTGGTGGTAGTTATTCCCCATGATGAGACTGGCAATCAACTCCATGGTGGAATCTACCACAAGCAGCTGAGTAGCTGCTTTAGGGATGTGGTCTGCTTCCCATATATAAGGAGAAGCTTTGGGATTGGTCTCTAGCTGATGGTATGCTTGAACCCTACATATAGCCATGTCATTGTTCAGCAGCCTGCCATGCTCTGCTGGCCTTCGGACTTTCAATGGACCTAAATTAATGGCCTGCCATGTGGTTTGGTAATATTGGGACTGTGCCTTTTTACTTGTCAACCCTGGCCTTGTCAGCCTCAGCAGCCAGTAGCTGTCTGAGTGAAGAAAAGTCTCCTGGTCCCAATGGGGTGGGAGCAGGGGCTAGAGTTGAAGCCCAAGGTTGATGGGCTTTCACCCAGCCTCTAGAGCCCGGCACTTTGAACTCGGACTTAAAGCCTCCAATCTAAGACAATAAACTCTTGTTTGTTCTAGCCATCCCATTTGTGGTATATTCTTATCAGAGTGGCACTAGGGAACCAAAACATCTAGTAAGATTATGATTTCATACAGTAACATCAAACTCTAAGATGGAACAAGAGAACCTCGAGAACATGAAAGTATTTCCTCTGACCTGCAGTTTATATTAATACAGATCACATCAGTACTGAGGATACTGGCTGGATCCGGTCAACCAGTTGGGGTTGTTGCATAGTAAAAGGGATTTCCACTGGCCTGAAAAGAAGCCTGTGCCAATACATACAGCCTTGGCTCTCTGCTTGGGAAACTGACTGCAGTGCAGTGAATTACATGGTATGGCTTTTCTAGCCATAGTCTTTGCTACTGCCACTGGATTACTGAGTGGGACCACGCATATAAGGTGTGTAGAACTCTGATGTTGGGATTGGTTAGTTTTGTCACTCTGCCAGGCTTAAGACGTTTGACTGCTAACCAGAAGGATGGAGGTTCAAACCTACCAACCACTCCATGGAAGGAAGATTAGGCAATCTACATCTGTAGAGATACCACCTTAGAAACCTGAGGTCAGGTGGCTATGAGTCGAACTGACTCAATGGCAATGAGTTTGTTATTTTTTGGGCCAGGCTTAAAATGAGCCTTCCTAGAGCCAGAGGGGAGGATCTCACTGCCATCAAGAGACAAGAGCTGGAGGTGAATGGAGTGCATCCTTGGACCTGAGAGCCCTGTGCTGGACCTCCCTTGCAGAGAGACAGGGAGAGTGGAACCAAGAAGCACAAAACACAGCAGCAGCTTACCTGGCCCGTGGAGCAGAAAGCTTAGTGCCCTTGGGCAGGAGGCTTGCTGGCGGAGCGGGGTGTACCTAGGTTTACCTATTGGCAGAGCTAAGAGAGCTTTGTAACACTTGCCTGAGCAGGGCAGAGGCCAGGCAGATAGGCTAAGGGCCAGACAGGTGTGTCTGGGGGCACAGCAGAGCAGAGCCTGTCCTCATAGAAGAATTGTATCCTGAGTGCATTCCAGAACCTAAATTTTACCCTGTTACTTCCCTAATAAACTCCAGAATCATGAGTCTTGTCTGTGAGTTCTGTGTGGCCATTGCAATGAATCATTAAACCCGGCAGAGAAGTAGTGAGTGCCGTGGGAGGGACAGTTGGTGTCAGAATTGGTAAAAGGCTGGAGGATGGGGGCATGTCTTGCCTCATTGGAATGAGCCTTGGGCTGCTGATGTTGATTTTGTAGTCTTCTTGTGAAGTTAGGGGAAGTCAGAAGATGCCGCCTCCACATCCTTTTAGCACTGACCTGCTTTTTATTACTTTTTTTTTTTAGCATTAAAATTTAAAATAATATACACATAGATTCCTGGATGAAAAGATATACATATTACAGGTGGTTGTAACTTTTCTCATTTTAACACTTCATTTTTATTTCAGGTCATTTGCCCAAGGCCTGAAGTATAGCCGACTGTCTCTGAGAATAGGCTTTGCAGACCATTTTAAGGTATCCCAGCTAGACCACAACCTAGCTCTGAGATCTTTGGAGCATGAGGAGATTCACCATCTGAAAAAGAACCAAAATAATAATCCCTGATTGGGTACACTGACCAGCTAGTACATTTCACTCCAACTCTGTGTTCCTGGTTGACGTATTTTCACCGTGGAATTCAGCAAATGCTGCAAATCAGGCTTTCCCCTAGAAAGCTAGTCATGAGTATACCTGGGAAAAGAGTATTTCAGTCAGAAGGAACAGCAAATACAAAGGCTCTGAGTTAGAAGCAAAAAAAAAAAAAAAAGAGGGAAGGCTGGTTGAAGTAGTAACAAAGTCGTAGGAAATGAGTTTTCAGAGATAAGGATTATGAAATGTTTTTGTTAGTTTTGTTTTGTTTTGAAGTGACAATTTCAAAAACATGTTGACAATTTTCAACATAAGAAAGTCATTCTCTGTCCTATACATTAATAAGACTATTTTGACTGCTGTTTTGAAAATAATCAGTGAGAGGTGACAAAAGAAGCAGGGATACCATTTAGGAGGTTTATTTCAATAATCTAGGTAAATGGTGCTGGTTCCTTGAACAAAGCTGACAAAAGTGGAGGTGGAGAAGAGTGGCTACATAGAGTTAATTCTCGCCACTAATCTGTGGGAGCTCTGGTAGCATAGTGGCTAAGACACTTGCCTGCTAACCAGACGGCTGGCGGTTCAAACCCACCAGCCACTCCTCAGAAGGAAGTAGTGATACTGCCTCGGAAACCCAAGGAAGGGTCGCTATGAGTCGGGGCTGACTCGACGGCACATAACAACAACAACAACAACACAATCTGTCAGTTTGTCCTGTTGTACTCCAGTTGTTAGTGAGTTGCTGTGATGTCAGAAGCTGTGCCACTGATATTTCAATTACCATCAGGGTCACTGCCAAAGGAGCAAGGAGGCGCTATCTACTGACCTCCTCTAACCACACAACAGGAAGACAAAATCACCATCAGTAGCCCAAAGCCTATTCCAGAGAAGCCAGACATGCTGCCTCCCTCCAGCCCTTTCAACAACCCTGACACCAACCGATCCTCCCGCAGCTCCCACCACCTCTGTCCTAGGTTTGATAAGTCGCTGCAGTGGCCACATAGAACTCACAGATTATGGTTTATTAGGGAAGCAAAAGGCTACAATTCAGGTCCAGGAATGTGATCAATCTCTCTCAGCTCACTGTCTCTCAGCTGACAGTCTCTCTCAGTCTCGCTCCCAACAGTGCATGTCTCTTGCATCCCTCAACCAGCAGTGAGAGATACCTTCTGTCTCTAGGAAGGCTCCTTTTGACCCAGGCAGAGTGAGGAAACTAACCAAGCCCAACATCAGAATTCTATACACATGAGAGAAAGATAACTTCCCAGAAAATTACTTCCTCCTGCTCCCAACAGAAATACCCCAGGTGGATAACTTTAACAATCAGGAGCTACTCAATTGCTCACAGAAGATTCCACCATGGAGTTTACAAAGGCTTATGGCTAGAAAAGCTATACTGTGTAATTTAATATACCACAGTAACCCATCTCACCAAAACCAAACTCACTGCCATCAAGTCAGATCTGACTCATAGCGACCCCTCCTTGGGTTTCCGAGGTGGTATCTCTACGGAAGTAGATTGCCCAATCTTCCTTCTAGGAGTGGCGGGTTGGGTTTGAACTGCCAGCCTTCTGGTTAGCAGTCAAATGCCTTAGGCACTGTGCCACCAGAGCTCCCATAGTGGACAGGTTTCAACAGAGCTTTTAGAGTAAGACAGACTGATAAGACTGACCTGGGGATCTACTTCTGAAAATTAGACAGTGAAAACCCTATGGATCACCACAGAACACTGTCTGACTCACTTGCTTTGGACTTGTCATCAGGAAGGATCAATTGCTGGAGGAGGACATGTTTGGTGGCCATCAAACTCTTAGTGAGATGGACAGACACAATGGCCAAAATGATGGACTTGAATATGCCTGCGATCATGAGGATGATCACAGCCAAGTGACATTACCTTTGTTGTAAATAAGGTCATCATGCGTTGGTTTGACTTGAAGCTATTTATGTATAAACAATTTTATTGTTTAATCATTATCAAAAATTTTGGCACTCAGTTTTATTATCATTTTATTAATTGTGTCTCATGAATTCCTGTCAAATCTTTAAAAAGCATGATGAGTAAATTACTTGGTTTTCTTGTATTTGAAAGGAGATTCATATTTGGCTATTACTTACATTTAAAATCATGCCCTTTTCTGCTATTAAAACAATCTAATTGACCCCAAACTAAATTTCATCCCCTTTTAATATTTCTCCCAAAGCCAAATGCCATTACCTTAATAATTATTTTTCCCTTGTCAAATGTCTTCAGGTTATTTGAACCATCTTAATGTGGGGTAAGCTGGCATAAATACATTTTGAGCAAATCTCAGAATGATCTTCCTAGCAGTGTTCACTGTTGATATCAACCATTAGAGCAGAGTGTCATTTGCTTTTTTTTCCCCCTCAATGTGCTCCATATATATTATTTGGTTTCTCAAATTACTAAAAGGAATTTTCCCTGAGACTATCAGTTGGTAAATTTATTATCTCCTAATTAAAAGACTAAGAAGAAATAACTGATAACTGTTAAAAGAGAACAATAAAGCATGTATGGGGAAAGTGAAATGGTGGGGGTGAACAACAATACTTCTTTGTGTTTTCCAGATATATCATAAGTGTAATTTTTCTGGTCTCAAAAACCTAGTGCTCAACATGATCTCTTTGAT
>NW_006921948.1:2577153-2578151 GCF_000298275.1 Orycteropus afer afer
GAAGATTTTACTTACTCATTAATTCATTCAGAATATATTTGTGGAAAAAGTTTGCCAGACACTGAACAATAATAATAATAATAAAAAACAAACTCACTGCTGTCGAGTCGGATACGACTCATAGTGACGCCTCCTTGGGTTTCCAAGGCAGTATCACTACAGAAGTAGATCACCCAATCTTCCTTCTGAGGAGTGGCTGGTCGGTTAGAACTGCCAGCCTTCTGGTAAGCAGTCAGATACTTTAGGCACAACACCACCAGAGATCTTATGCAATAAATGCATAGTCAAAAGTTAAAATAAGCATAATTAAAAATGTAAAAGTTAAGAGAGAAAAACAGGAGAAACTAATTGACACTTGGGGGGTGGTCAGGGAATATTTCATTAAGTGGAGTATTTTTTAAAAGGAAGGATAAGTAGGAGTTAACTGGGAGAAGCTAAGGAGTGGGGTAAGGAGAGCCGGGGACATCCTAAACAGTCATAAAAGTATTACAGAAGGTGGTGCAGAAGAAAATAATCTGGCATGCTACAGCAACACCCCAAACCTGTCTCCAGGCGATCACTATTCTGATTCTGTCCCTATAGATTTGTTTTGCATCTTCTAGATTTTACATGCAGACACTCATAATATGTACTTTGCTGTATCTGTATTCTTTCACTTAAAAAAAATGCTTTTTGAGATTCATTCATGTTGTGCGTGTCAGTGGTTTTATTATTACTGAAAGCATTCCATTGTAGAACTCTACCTGAATTTGTTTTCACAAACTATGCTTCTATATTTGGGTTATTTCCAGATTGGACTATTATGAAAGTGGAAATTATAGAACATTGATATCACACGCAAATAAAATCTTACTGAAGATACTTCAAAAATGGTTACAGCAGTATATTGACAGGGAGCTTCCAGAAATGCAAGCTGGATTCAGAAAAGGATGTGAAATGAGGGATATCATTGCTGATGTCAGATGGATCTTGGCTCAAAGCAAAGAATACCAGAAAGA
>NW_006921948.1:2578777-2581692 GCF_000298275.1 Orycteropus afer afer
TATTTTCAACTACTTCGTATGTATGTGGGAGCTGGACAATGAATAAGGAAGACTGAAGAAGAGTCAATGCTTTTGAGTTGTGGTGTTGGTGAAGAATGCTAAAAGCACCATGGACTGCTAAAAGAACTAACAAGTGTGTCCTGGAAAAAGTGCAGCTGGAATGCTCTTTGGAAGCAAGAATGGCCAGGCTTCGTCTCACCTACTTTGGTCATGTTGTAAGAAGGGATCGTTCCCTGGAGAAGGATATCATGCTTGGCAAAGTGGAGGAACAACGAAAAATGGGACGGCCCTCAAGGAGATGGACTGACACAGTGGCTGCAACGATGGGCTCAGGTGTAGCAGAGATCGTGGGGCTGGCCCAGGACCAGGCAGTGTTTCATTCTGCTGTTCATGAGGTCACTATGAGTCAGAGACGACTCAACAGCACCTAACAACAACAACAACAACCAGAATTTGTTTTCAGAAACTATCCTTCTATATTTGGGTTGTTTCCAGATTGGACTATTATGAATAAAGCCACTATAATTATTTGCATATATATCTTTGTGTGGACATAAACATCATTTCTCTTGTGTAAGTAAGATTAGGATTGTTGGATCATAAGGTAAGTGCATGTTTAACTTGAATGAAACTGCCAAACACTTTTCCAAACTGATTGTACCATTTTACACTGTCAACAGCAAGATTTTGGAGTTCCAGTTGCTCTACATCCTTGTCATTTAGTATTGAGTTGTGTGGATTATTTAAAGCCTGTATATAAGGTCTTTGTCAGACACGTGTGTTATAGTTTTCCACATTATCAACATAGTCTTCCATGCTGTGTTTTGCCTATTCATTTTTTTAGCAACATCTTTTGATGAGAATATTTTACTTTTAATAAAATCTAATTTATCATTTCTATTATTGCTTTTTGTGTACTAAATAAGAAAATTCTACTTACACTAATGTTACAAAGATATTGTCAGAAGTTTTATTCTACAAGCTTTGTCGATTTAAGTTTTATAATTAGGTTTAAAATCCTTCTCACATTAGTTTTTATTACAGTGAGAAGTAAGTATCAAGGTCTATAATTTTCCTAATGGATATCCAGTTGCTATAGCATCGTCTGCTAAACAAACAAGCAAAACTTTCCTTTTCCCAATGAAGAGCTCTGGAGCATTTATCAAAAATAACTTATTGTATAAGTATGGATCCTATTTCTGCTGCAACAAACAATAACAACATGCCAGTATCAAACCATCATGAGTATCATACCCTTATAATTAGCCCTGAAAGCAGAATATTAGTCTTCTAACTCTTGTTCTTTTCCAAATTGCTTTATGTATCTTAGGTCCTTTTATTTATATTTAATTTTATAATAATTTTTCTATTTATATAAGAAAACCTGATGGGATTATTAGAGGAATTTCTGAAAATATATGGATCAATTTGGGAAGAAATGACACATTAAAATATTGGGTCTAGAAACTCCTTCCAGAACCAAGTGCCCTGTCCCCTGCCACCTGCTCAGCCAGCAGAAACATCACCTAGGTGTTCTGCCTCCCCTCTGTCCCTCAGTGTAAAATGTTCCTTTTCAAAATTTTCTTTTCTTTCCCTTCCATTGTTTGTTTATTGCTTCCTTTCCTTTCTTTTCATTTTTTCCCATTTTTTGTATTTTTCTTTTATTTCCTATTCTCTTTCTCTCATGCTCTTTTATTTTTCCCCTCCCCAGTTTTTGTTTTTATTCTTTTTCTTTCTTACCTTTTATTTCCTTTTTTCATGTATTTCTTCTCTTTCTGTGATTGTTATTTTCTGTTTGCTTTTCCTCTAGTTTTTTCCCTTTTCTTCTTTTCATATATTTAGTGTTTTCTTTTTTGTTGTGCTATGTGTAGTTTTTGTTCTCTCTCTCTCTCTCTCTCTCGTCCCACCTGGCAGGCATCAGCAACTCTACTTACACTACCCAACCAAATCAGAGTACCTTCTGTAGCTCCACCCACTGGGCCAGGGCCACCACCTAACTTCCTCACAAACTGATCAATGATAGACAATGGCCCAACCTGCCCTCAACTGCTGTATATGAAAACCTTGAGTCCATGGCTCCTGCTCACCCACTGGGCCTGGAAATGAGCTCATTCCTGTGTGCCTAACTTTCAGCCTAACAATAAGACTAAAGGATGAATAATTATACCAGGGAGGTATATTCCTTAGAGCAACCAACCATAGAAGATCAGAAGGGCAGCATTTGTTCAGGGAGAAAATTCAGAAGGCAGGAATGCATAGGAAAAGAAGGACACAAGGAAAAGGTAACCTCAGGGAGGAAACAGGAAGAAAAATGTTACATTGTGGGGATTGCAATCAATGTCATGAAACAAAATCTATATGAACTCTTGAATGGAAAATGTAATTGCTCTGCAAACTTTCACCTAAAACACAATAAAAAGGTTTTAATCTAAATAAATAAAAATAAAATAATGAAAGGAAAAAAATATCAACCAAAAATTCTTTATATAGCAGAACTGTCTTTCAAGAATGAGGGAGAAATTAAGATATTCCTAGATAAATGAAACATAAGGGAGCTTGTGACACTAGACCTGCCGTACAAGAAATCCTAAAGGGAGTTATACAATTAGAACTAAAAGAACACTGGACAATAACTCAGAGTTGTAGGTAGAGAAAAAAAGAAAGAAAGAAAAAGATCTCCAATAAAGGTAATCTCATAGGCAAATATAATGGCTAGTTTTATGGTATTTTTTGATCTGTAACTCTGGTAGTTATGTCCTCCTTGATTTGGAATGAAAACTGCATAAAATAATTATAAGTTTATGTTATTAAGCACATATATAAATATATATATTTATGCTGTCAGTGATAGGATAATATCCATACGCCTACAAGGAAGACCCGTTAATATGACTGTTATTCAAATTTATGCCCCA
>NW_006921948.1:2583957-2585853 GCF_000298275.1 Orycteropus afer afer
TGTTTCGTTCTGCTGTGCATGGGGTCGCTATGAGTCGGAAACGACTCGACGGCACTTAACAACAACAACAACATATAAATATATAATTTATGAGAACACAAAGGGAGGGGAAGAGTGGTATAGGAATATAGCTTTTTTATGTTACTGAAGTTAACTTGGTATCAATTTAAACTGAGTTGGTACAAATGTAAGATATTAAATGTACTCTCCACGGTAACCACTAAGAAAATGTCTAAGGATATATATATGTGTGTGTGTGTGTGTGTGTGTGTGTACACACAGAAGGAAAGGATAAGGGGATCAAAAGATTCACTAAAAAAAAAAATCAACTAAGCACAAATGATGGCAGTATTGGAGGAAACATAGGACAAAAAAGGATATCACACACAAAGGCAAAATGAGAGAAGTCCTTCCTTATGGGCAATTCCTGTAACCCTCTTGTGGCCTGTGGGAAATATGTTGCCCACCAACAATTTCAGCCTCTCAGATTTCTTGGGAAGCATCTATTCCAAGTATAGTACATGGTACCACCTGGTGGGGACCTGTATAACTGTGCAAATCTGAAGAAATGGGCCTTACACCAATCCTACCACCAAAGTCTATTTACCACATATGTGTCACACATAATTGTACCAGAATCTACCTTAAAAAAATTTTTTTCCCTTGATTTCAGCATGCAGTTCATTACTGAAAACACATAGTATCAGCAAAATTCAAAGCACAAAATAATTTGGTCATGATAGGATTAAAAGTGAAAGCATGGCAGAATGGATAAAAAAGATCCATCTATATTCTGATTACAAGAGATTCAATTTAGATACAAAGATAGAAATAATTTAAAAGTGACTGGTTTTTAAAAATATATACCAGGCAAGTAATAAGCAATGGAGAGTTGGAGGGGGGAGGTTATAGTAATATGAGACAAAATAGACTTTAACTCAAAATCTGTTATAAAAGACAAAGAATGATATTATATAATACAAGTGTCAATTCACCAAGAAGATGTAACAATTATGATTAATTATACGCCTTATGTAAGACCCCCAAAATATATGAAGCCAACACTATCAATATTGGAAGGAGAAATAAACAATTCAACAACAGTTAGAGACTTCAACACTCCATTTTCAACAGTGGACAGAATATCTGGAAAGAAGGTCATTAAAGAAATAGAGGATTTGAACAATGCCATAAAACAACTAGAACTCACATATATAGAACAATGCACCCAACAACAGCACAATATACATTCTTCTCCATTGCATAAGGCTCATTCTCCAGGATAAACCATATGCTAGATCACAAAATAAGTTTCAATAAAATAGAAAATATTGAAATCTCACAAGTACCTTTCCTGACCACAATGGAGTTAAACTAGAAATTCACATCAGAAGGAAAAACTGGAAAATGTAGAAATTAAACAATACATTATTAAACAACCAATGGATCAAGAGAGAAGTCAGAAAATACAAAGAGTCGAATGAAAATGAATAGTATAGCATATCAAGAGTTATGGGTTACAGTGAAGGCAATGTTCAGAGGGCAACTTATAGTGGTAAATGCTTATGTTAAATAGAAGGAAGATGTCCAATCAGTAAGATAAACTTACAACATGATAAACTAGAGAAAGAAGAGCAAACTAAACTGAAAGCTACCAGCAAGAAGGAAAAAATAAAGACCAGAGTAGAAGTAGAGAATAGCAAAGCAATAGAGACAATCAACCAAAACAGAATTTAGTTCTACAGAAAACTCAACAAAAATCAAGAAACCTTTACCTAAGCTGACAAAGGAAAAAAAAAAAAAAAGAGAAGCTACAAATAGCTAAATTGGAAGTCACTGGAGATTTTGAGCAGAGGGATCACTTCATCTGATTTATGTTTTAAAAGTTAATCCTGT
>NW_006921948.1:2585953-2586827 GCF_000298275.1 Orycteropus afer afer
CTTCATCTGATTTATGTTTTAAAAGTTAATCCTGTTTTTTTTTTTTTTTTTTTTTTTAATAATATGTAGGAGAGCAAAAGCAGAAGCAAGGACCGTTCAGGTGACAGATGATGGATGGGCAGGAGTGGAGTGGCAGGAATGGGGAGAAGTGATGGATTTTCACTTTTTTTTGCATACGAATCTTTCTATAATCCAGACATGACATTTTTCCAGAATCAGTTTCTAGTATGTCTTGCCCAATGATGATAATATCAATAACAGGAATTACTTACTTAGTGCTTCCTATATTTCAGATACTTTTCTAAGCAGTCACCATACAGGTACAAAGAAGTAGAGAGACAGAACTCAAGGCATGACAAATGCCCTAACAATTGTGTAGAGTCATACCATCTCTCTCCCACAAGACTGTGAACTCTGAAGAGTCATGTCTTATTCATCTCCATATTGTCTATAATACATAGAAGGGCGTCCTGAATAAAGTACTCAATACATACTTGTTGTTCTTGCTTATAAAGATAGTGAGAAAATTAATGAAAGAAATCCCCTACTTCCAGCATGCCAGAAAAGATTGCATGGAAATGATGTAAAATCAATGTAATTGGGGATTATTTTCATAATCCAATTTCACAAAGTTCAACAATTGACATAGAACACTAGCTATTTTACCAGACTTCCTCCACATAGGCTCCGATAGTACCATATAATGCTCCTTCATGATACTTAACACAGTTCCAATTGCACAGGTATGTGTGTGTCTGCATTCCCCACATGATTATAAACTTCAAGAGAACAGAAAGCACAGCTGTTTTTTTTTTTTTTTTCTTTTTTGTGATTTGGGTGAAAATTTACAGAACAAATTCACTTTCTGTACAGC
>NW_006921948.1:2587432-2593085 GCF_000298275.1 Orycteropus afer afer
GACTATGGTCCCAAGCCCACAGGTTCAACTACTCAGTCCCTCTGGGTAGCTGGCTGTGACCAAGAAGTGACTACACCTTGTCCCTTGTCAGCTCTACTATACACCTGGGAATTCAGATCATCCAAATACACTTATAGGACCATTGTCTGCCAACCCTATACAAGGTCTTGGGTACACTCCCCACTTCATAGACATACCTAATAGTTCAGCCTGTCCACCCGTCCATCCACCCATATACCCATGCTAGCACAACTATTCTGTAACAGTTTATCCCAAGCTTAATGCAGTTCTTGAATGTTTGATATTTATTAAATAAATGAAAAAGGTAACAATAAGAAATTTTTATTGTGTCCTAAAAACTTGGAAACGACTCGATGGCAGTGAGTTTGGTTGGGTTTTTTGGGAATAAAAACCTCCTCTAAGTACTTTATGTATATAAATTCATTTAATCTTTACCACAGTCCTGTTAACGAGCTATTATTATTATTCTCATTTAGCCGCCTTGAATAAAAGGGTTATTATTAATTACTGGTTGCTTAACTATCAATTCTTATTTTACCATTTTAAATTGATTAATGAATATAATGATTATGAATGTTCCTGAGGAGAAAGCTATGCCCCATAGTGCAGCCAAATCCTCCTGCATGCACACATACACACACACACACACACATATGATCCAGGTATGAATTATAAATCTTCATAATGAGCATGGCAAAGGCTCCCAATTTGGGTTGTCTCCCTATAAGAACTTACTGAATTGTTTGTTTTTCAACTAATTCTTTGTTTGACATATGGAAGTCCAAAAGAAATGAACTGGTGAGTTTATTGAACAATTACCATATTTGATTAAATCAATCAATTGGATTTTCACAACTCACTGATACAGCCTAAGAAGGTGTCAATCAACAGACATACATTCCTGTGACCAAATTTACAGGTCAAGGTCTCTTTTGGTGACATCTTAATTACCTATGAATTCAGTTTTTTTAGTTTTTGCCTTTAGCAATGTAATGCTTTACCCTTGGATATTCAGTTTTCTACATATTAATTCATACAATTAATCTCATTGAATAATACATTTAATTAGATATCTATTAAATTTTTATAATGAGAATGAATCCTAGGGTTCATTCTAAACAAATAGAAATTAATGAAACTAAAATATATGGCTATTGCAGTAAGTCACTCTCATATCCATATTGGCGAACAACATTATAATTAAAGTACATTGTGGCACTTTTAGGTCACAATGTGAAATTCATCAGCATGAAACTATACTTGTGTTTAAATTATACAACTGCTTGGAGGAAAAGAGAAGAAAATATCATATTACTTTACACTTTTAGATCTTAGAGACAGACAGTATTCATCACTCTTTCATTTTCCTAAGAAATGACATGCTTGATATGTACATTCATTTGATAAAAAGAAATAAACTAAACAAAAAAGTTTCATACATTTTAAAATCTGTTAGTAGTTTAGTGTTTAGAAATCAATACCAAAGTGTTAAGACATCATCACTGCCTTGAACGTGCATGGTCACAGCCCTTTTGGTTTCTTGTGATTTGCGGAAACACTATTTTAGCTCACAGAAGCCTAGGGCCAGGAAGGACTTTTCATTATTTTCCTACCAGTTCTTTTGTTATAATTTCAGTGGTGTCTACTTCAACTCAATGGTTGGGAGTTGCAAGAAGGCAGATTTTATGTTTCTCTGAGAAAATGTCTTGTTCCATGTTTCCCATTCACTCTTAAGTCCTCCGAGTAGATCTCTTCAACAGTGAAACACACTGCTTTAGGAACTAACATCCTTACAGTCAACATGTTTAAACAGAGGCTGAATTTCTGAATAATCATTTGTCTGAGATGTTGTAGGGTATAATTTTGTACTGAATGTAAGGTTAATTGAGATGGTCTGTAAGGTTGTTAAAATTCTAAGAATTATCATTTCAAAGTTTCCCAGAGACACAGATTATAAAATATGGCCACCGCAAAGCACTGTTTTTGCATATTTCTTTATAATAACTGACTGAACTTTTAAGATAATAAATGGTGATTTGAGCAGGATAGGATCATCTCCTTAATGTCATGGCTCAATAATTAGTCCGTGTGTGTATGTGTCTAGCCACATAAGATATAAAGTGAATGTCAGAGTCACCTGGAAGCCAATCTTTGGAAGATATTCCACTAACCTATTCACTGCTCCAACCTTGACCAAATCTCCTTTAGGACATAATGACAGTATGATACTTGATAAATAATGAAGATTATTAAATACTGAAAACCGTATCTTAATTATGAATGGGCGTTATTATGGATTGGACCATATCCTCCCAAAAGATGTAATGTAAATCCTAACCCTATACATGTGGATGTAATCTCATTAGGGAATAGGGTTTGCTTTGTTACATTAATGAGGCTGTATCAGTATAGGGTGTGTTTTATGCCAATTACCTTTACAATATAGAAAAGCAGATTAGGCACAGTAGCAAGGCAGCACAAACAGAGAGAGACTGAGGCCACTCCCTATGAAGATTGCCAAGGAACCTGGGAACAGAAGCTGAAAAAAGCCAACACAGAGAGAAAGTCTTTCTCTAGGGCCAGTGCCTTGAATTTAGACTTCTGGTCTCCGAGAAAGATAGGCATCATCAGACAGATTTTTGGAAATCAGGACTGTTCTTGAAAATATTGGTTTATTTATAGTTACTGTATATAAAGATAATTATGAAGAAATAGCTAACCCAAATCTTTCCAAATGAAATTAAGTGGATAATATAAAAGAAATACTTTGTGGTACAACTGCAATCCTTTATTTAGAAGCCTTTTAACCAAATGAAATAATTTATTTTCCTCATATCCACAAATACCTTTTTAAAACAGTCTATTGCTGAGCCCCAAAGGAAACAAAACATTTGACCTACATCAAATGGAACCATTGAGTGTGATGAATTCTTTCACTGGTATTAAATTCTAAACTGTTTCTTTGCCCCTTGAAAAGTCAATTATCAAGGCTTTACATGAATAAAAAGTAAGGCTTTCTGAGACTGAAAGGAATTATCATATTTTAAAAATAAAATTAGCTTAACTTATAAGTATTGAATAATTTTATTTTTCTACTTTTTCATACTTTGCACCATCTCTCTCTCTCATTGTATTTTCCATTAAGATTTATGACTAAGGGTCCAAAACATTTCAAAGCTAAAAATTACAGTGAAGAAAAAGTACATATTCAAAGCACATCATACTTTGGCTGTGAAATGAAAAGGTTCCAACAATATTTACACAAACACAGGATTTGAAGTTGGCACGTAGCTTTTTGGGATGTGAATTATAAGTCAATGATTGCGTCTATTCTTATAATTTAATGGGAATTCAATATGAGTATTTTTTATTTGTTTATGGGTGGCAAACCTTTATTTTATTTGGCTTTCATACATTTCTTGTTTTAGGAAAGGTAAACCGTCATAGCAAATTTGAAGCAAATCCAATTATCCTGGATTTACATTTGCAGTATCTTCATACAAGTAGAAGAGTTCATAATAAATTTATAGGTTGATTAAATTCCCTGTTGTGCATTCTTCACAATATGCCAAGTAGAAAATTCATGACCTAACATAATAGCAACCTGAGTAGGAAAATAACAGAAGTCTTGATTATATAAAGACTAAATGCAGAAGAATGTGGGTATCACAGGGTGGGTGAGATCAGACTACACGCCTACTGCAATCCCGGCCCATAATTACCAGTTGATAATACGGTATTTGATTTTCTGTGCTTGAGGTGAACTAGCTAGACATACCTTTTTACACAGTACAACATTTTATACCTTCAAATGTCATAATTTAATTTTTTAATTCTCTCATTTAAAAATATCAAAATGGATTGGCTAACCACATATTCATATAGGGATGCAGGCAGAGCAAGATGGTGAAGTGAGTGGAAGTTCCCATTCACTCCTCCAGCAGCTAACACACTAAGCACTGAATACAAAGAAACACAGACCAAGATTTCAGAACTCCAGATGGCAGCTGAGGTGTTGGAGAATTGGGATGAGTCCAAAAGCAGGGAAGATAAGGAGCAGAGATGGATGACACAGAAGCTAGGAGAACCACAAATATAGGAAATACTTCCTCATCACAGTCATTTTGGGATGGGGCTGGTGAATACCACAAACAGGGAACACAGAAAAGAAGTTAATCTGAGGAAGCTGTAGCCTGATTTTCTTAAGGCTGCACAACTGGGAGGGTGTGAAGGGAGACTGTGGCTGTTGAATCTCTCTGAGGCCTGAGAAGGATGGGCACTAAGACCAGAAGGAACAGCATGGGCTGCAGACACAGTAGGCAAGCTTGAACAGGGGCACCCAGGAGGGAAAGACAGAGAGGGCCTCCCCTACTTGCCAGAAGAAAGGCCAACCCCACTGCTTACTTAAACATCTGCAAACAGCTAAACACCCCCTCCCACTCATGCATATTGAATTCCAGAGATCAAGCATCTAGAACTCCTGGATTCAGCACTGAAAAAATCTTAAGGATAAGAGTGCCCTCTGGTGGTTCTCAGGAAAAGCTATCAAGCCCACTTCCTCTGGGTCAATTGTGACTCATCCCATGACCCTGTGAGACTGAGCTGAACTGCCTCCTGGAGCTGAACTCCCTATGGCTATGAGTGTCCCACCCATGGAGCAATTGGTGCACACAGGCCCCAGCCTTTTGCTTGGCATCCAGATGGTTGACCCCTCCACCACCAAGTCATCAAATCAGAAAATTTCCTCAGAAAAATAAGAATACAAAATTAAAAGTAAAAACAAAACAAAATGGCCAAAGTTCAACAAAAATTAATAAAACACACAAAATCACAAGAAACAAAGGACCAGTCAAAAGTAAACCGTGAAGAAGAGGAAATATCTCCTGTGGGGGCCAGAATAATACAAAGAATTGAAAAATTTCAGACTATGGTGCTAATTATGTTTAAAGAAAGCAAAAAGCACATACAAAACAAACTAGTGGAGATCAGAAAGAAAATGAAGCAACAAAATGAGAGGCTAAATGTGGAAATAGAAAACATGACAGAAATACAAAGAGATCTACTGGGACTGAAAAATAAAGCTACTAAACCAGCTACTCCTCGGAAGGAAGGTTGGACGATCTACTTCCGTAGTGATACTGCCTCACCAACCCAAGGAGGGGTCGCTATGAGTCGGTGCTGACTTGACGGCACATAACAACAACAACAACAACAACAACAAACTAGAAAAAGCAAGATAAACACTCAACAAATAAATTGAACATGTGGAAGATAGGCTAAATCAACTGTTCTTGCTATTGTTAGGTGCCATCAAGTTGGCTCTGACTCACAGCGAGCCGATGTGCAACAGAATGAAATATTGCCTGGTCCTGTGTGAGCCTCACAATCCTTGCTATACCTGAGCCCATCATTGCAGCCACTGTGTCAATCTATCTTGGTGAGGGCTTTCCCCTCTTTCGTTGACCCTCCACTTTACCAAGGGTGATATCCTTCCTCAGGAAATGGTCCCTTCTGACAACATGACGAAAGCAGGTGAGACGAAGTCTGTCCATTCTCACTTCCAAGGAGCATTCTGGCTACACTTCTACCAGGACAGATTTGGCAGTTCTTTTACCAATCCATGGTACTTTCA
>NW_006921948.1:2593570-2594586 GCF_000298275.1 Orycteropus afer afer
TGATGCCACATTCTTCTTCATATAGTCCAGCTTCTCAGATTATTTGCTCAGCATACAGATTGAATAAGTATGGTGGAAGGATACAACCTTGATGCACTCCCTTCTGATTTCAAACCATGCAGTGTCCCCTTGTTCTGTTTGAATGACAGACTCCTGGTCTATGTACAGGTGCCTCTTGAGTACAGACAAGTGCTCTGGAATTCCTATTCTTCTCAATGTTATCCACAATTTGTTATGATCTTGATTTTAAAACAATATAATAACATCAAGTTTGTACAAAGTAAACTTATCGAATATAGGTTGTATATTGATGTTAATGGAGACATACCAACAGAAATGGGGCAGAGAGGAGCATATCAGAAATAGATTTATTATGTTGAGGTTGTATGGTTAATTATTGTTTATGTGTTAAACATTGCTGCAATTGTAAGTTATGTGATGTAATACATGTGCTAACCACTAAGAAATCAGCAAGAAGAAACATCTGAAGAAAAGAAGGAGGTTAGCAAAAAGACTCATTGCAGCAAGCAGCCAAACACAAACAAAAAGAGAGAAAAAAAGATATAGAATGCTCAAATACCATATAGCAAAATGGGTGAGTTGGACACTTCACTGTCAGTAATAATCTTAAATGCAGACTGGTGGAATGAATTAAAAAACAAACAAAAAGTGGTCCATCCTTTTGTTATCTACCAGAAACACACCTTAGACATAAGGACACAGACAGACTGCAAATAAAAGAATGGAAAAAAATTTCCAAGCAACCAGTAAACAAAAAAGAGCAGGGATGACCATACTGATATCAGATAAAATCCACATTAAATAAAAATATATTGCAAGAGATAAAGAAGGATATTACATAATAATAAGAGTCAGTCCAGCAAGAAGACAAAGCAATTATAAATATATATGCACCTAATAGCAAAGCACCATAATACCTGAAACAATTACTGACAAATATGAAAGGAGAAATAGGCTCCACAATAATAATAGGAGACTTCAACACACCACTTTCA
>NW_006921948.1:2595951-2598227 GCF_000298275.1 Orycteropus afer afer
AACAAAATCTGAAGTTGGTTCTTTGAAAGGATCAAGAAAACCAATTCAGAGATAAAGAAGATCCAAACTGGTTGCTGTGAAAAATTTTTCTCAAATAAATTTGAAAACCTACATGAGGTGGACAAATTCCTAGAAACATACTACCTATCCAAACTCACACAGAGGCAGAAAATGTAAAAAGACTTATTACAAAAGGAGAGATAGAAGTTATCATTAAAAAAAAAAAAAAACCTTTCCAACTAACAGCAGCCCAGGACCAGATGGCTACACTGAAGAATTCTACCAAACTTTCAGAGAAGAGCTGACACCAATCTTCCTCAATCTCTTTAAAAAATATAGAAAGAACACTAAAGAAATTTTTCTATGAAGCCAGAATAGCCTTTATACCTAAACCAGGCAAAGACATCACAAAAAGGAAAATTATAGACACATATCCCTTATGAAGAAGCTCTGGTAGTGTAGTGCCTAAGGCACTTGACTGCTAACCAGAAGGCTGGTGGTTCCAACCCACCAGCCACTCCTCGGAAGGAAGATGGGACAATCTACTTCTGTAGTGATACTGCCTTGGAAACCCAAGGAGGGGTCGCTATGAGTCAAGTCCAACTCAAGAGCACATAACAACAACAACAACATCCTGTATGAACACAATTGGAAAAAAATTTAAACTAAATTCTATCCAACAGACTTCAGCAACATATCAAAAAAAAAAAAAAAATCAAACACCTTGATCAAGTGAGATTCATACTAGGATTACAAGGGTGAGTTAGCATTAGAAAATCAATCAATATAATCCACTACACAAAACAAAGGAAAAGAACCATATGCTTATATCAATTGATAAAGAAAAAGTATTTGGTAAAATTTAACATCCTTTCCTGATAAAGACTCTCAGTAAAACAGAATTAGAAGGGAAATTTTTCAACATAATTAAGGGCATATATGCAAAACCAACATTCAGCATTATGTTCAATAGAGAAAGGATGATTTCCTTCCCTTTGAGAACAGAAATGAGACAAGGATGCCCATTATCACCACTCTTACTCAACTTTGTATTTGAAGTCCTACTCAGAGCAATAAGACAGTAAAGAAAAATAAAAGGTATCCAAATAAGAAAGGAAGAAGTAAAACTACTTCTATTTGCAGATGACATGAACCTGTATATTGAAGATGTTAAAGACTGCACAAGAAAACTGTTGAAACTAATAGAATAATTTAGCAACATTGCACGGTACAAGATCAATACACCTAAATTTATTGGGTTCCTCTACACTAACAAAGACTAATCTGAGAAAAGAAATTAAGAAAATAATGCAATTTACTATCGCTCCCAGATTGATAAATTACCTAAGAATTAACCTGAGGACATAAAACACTCATACAGTGAAAATTAGAACACTACTACAAGAGACTGAACAACAACAACAAAAAAGACCTACAACAATGAAAAGACATTTCATGCTCATTGATTGGAAGAATTAATATAGTGAAAATGTCATTTCTTCCTTAAAATCATCTACAGATTTAATGCAACCCCGATACAAATCCCAACATTCTTTACTGAAATGGAAAAACTAATGACGAATTTCATATAGAAAGGAAAGAAATCTCGAATGTTTTCAAAGCAATATTGCCAAAGCAATATAGAAGGAAAACAAAGCAGAAGCCTCACACTCCTCAATATCAAAACATACTATACAACCACTGTAATCAAAACAGCCTGTTCAACAACTGACACATAGATCAATGGAATAGAATTGAGAACTCAATATTAAACCCAGCCATTAAACGAGTCCATTCAGTCTTGATAACAAATAGTGCTGGGAAAACTGGACATCCACGTGCAGAAAAAAAATGAAACAGGACCCATACCTCACACCATACACAAACACTAGCTCAAAATGGACTAAAGACCTAATTGTTAAACCTCAAACCATAAAATCTCTTAACACAACATAGGGAGAAAACTATAGGACTTAATCTTTTGTAAAGTAGGATAACAAACATTACAACAAAGGAACAAATAGAAGATAAAATAAATGGGACCTCATAAAAATTAAAAACTTATGCTGATCAAAAAACTTTACTGAAAGAGTAGACTGAAAAAAATCTTCAGCAACAATCAAATAAGGGTCTAATCTGTAAAATCTATGGAAAACTGCAACAACTCAAAACAAAACAAAAGACACAACCCAATCACAAACTGGGCAAAGGACATAAATACAACTGTCACCAAAGGGCATATTTAAATAGGAACAAACATATAAAAAGATGTTTAT
>NW_006921948.1:2598327-2609996 GCF_000298275.1 Orycteropus afer afer
GCCAGCCTTCTGGTTAGCAGTCACATGCCTTAGGCACTAAACCACCAGAGCTCCCCATTCACCATTAGAGAGATATAAACCAAAACTACAGTGAGATAGTATCTAATTGTTGGTTTCAGGTGCTGTCCAGTCAGCTCCAACTCAGAGCAAAGCTATGCACAACAGAACAAAATACTGCCCAGTTCAGCACCATCCTCACAATCTTTGCTATGCTTGAGCCCATCCTTGCAGCCACCGTGTCAATCCATCTTAGTGAGGGTCTTCTCCTTTTTTGCTGATCATCTACTTTAACAAGCATGATTTCCTTCTCCAGGGACTGGTCCCTCCTGACAACATGACCAAAAACAAGAGGGGAAGTCTCATCATCCTTGCTTCTAAGGACCATTATGGCTGTACATCTTCAGACAGATTTGTTCATTCTTCTGGCAGTCCATTGTATTTTCATTATTCTTCTCCAACACCATAATTCCAATGCATCGATTCTTCTTCAGTCTTCTTTATTCACTGTCCAGATGTCACATGCATATGAGGTGACTGAAAGTACCATGCCTTGGGTCAGGTGCACTTGAGTCTTCAAAATGATATCTTTGCTTTTTAACCATTTAAAGAGGTCCTTTGCAGCAGATCTCCCCAATGTAATATGTCATTTGATATCTTGACTGCTGCTTCCATGGTGATGATTGTAGATCTAAGTAAAATGAAATCCTTGACAACTCCAATCTTTTCTCCATTTATCGTGATGTTGCTTATTGGTCCAGTTGTGAGGATTTTTCTTTTCCTTATGTTGAGGTGCAATCCATACTGAAGGTTAGAGTCTTTGATCATCAGGAAATACTGAAGTACTCATTGGACAGAACTGACCTAAATACACCAGCACACCAACAACAAATCTACACCAGACCCATGAATAACTGAATAAGCACTGGCTTAGCTGAGTTCTGGTGGCATAGTGCCTAAGGCGTTTGACTGCTAACCAGAGGGCTGGCAGTTCAAACCCACCAGCCACTCCTTGGAAGGAAGATTGTGCGATCTACTTCCATAGTGATACTGCCTCAGAAACCCAAGGAGGGGTTGCTATAAGTTGGATCCAACTTGAAGGCAGTGAGTTTAGTGAGTTTAACTTTAGTTCACTAAACCTTTGTGTTTGTACTACAAACTAGCCACTGATGTAAATACTTAGGGCTACAAAGATGAATTAGAGATATTTGCTGCCCTCACATGTTTATAGTCTAGTAAGGAAAATAAACACAAATAAATCCCCATACAGATCAATATCTACACCTGTTGTTTGTTTATAATATAGAGAATGGATAATATTTTCGCATGCTTCTCAGAAGTAAGAGAATGGTGAGACTTGTCCATTCGATTTTGCAATTAGATGGTCAGTGGTTACCTCAATGAAATCAGTTCCTACAATGTAGTAGGGAGAGTTTTGATTGAGAAAAATGGAGATGGCAATTGTTCAATAGTTGATTTTTCAAGTTTTGATGTAAAAATGAAAGAAAAATTAAGGTGAGAGGTAGAGAAGATAACAGATTAAGGTAAGAAGTTTCTTATGATATAGTGTGTGTGAGTTAGAATGAGTACTGTACGAGTATATTCAGAAATGTGGGGAGAAAGAATGAGTAGGGAGAAGGAAGTTGAAGAGAAGGAGAAACAAGGAGAAAAGAAAGATCTCTGTAGGAAACAGAAGAGGTTAAGATAAAAAGCACAGGACAAATGTTCATGTAGAAGAGGAAGGTCCCCTCTATAAAGTTACTGGACTTTAGAATAGGATGCTTCTTCCTCCACTTAGAATGTCAATCCCAACTTTTCTACTAGGCAACTACCTCTCATCTCAAAACTCTTCTCATCTGTGATCTTCTCTAGGAAGAGTTTTTCTGTTAACTCCAGGTTGCAAAGCTCCCTCTCAATTGTGACCTCATGTACATAAGACAGTTATCACTCTTCTGCTCTTGTTTGCTTGTATGCAACTATCCCAAAGGTTTAAACTCCCTGAAGCCAGAGACAGTTTCTTTTTTATTTCTATCACCAGAACTTAGCACAATGCCAAGGTCATGGCGTGCACTCAATTAATATTTGATAGCTATATAAAGAAGGGACTGGCTGTATACAAGTCTGTATGCTAGGGGATAGAGACGATGCTGCAAAAACATTGCAGGGATGAGGCCTTAGGGAAGAGGTCAATCCTCTAAATATTTGAAACATGTGAAAGCTGAGTTCTGCCTCTCTCATACTTTATCAGTTGCCTCATAAACCAGTAAGTATTTTATGGAGTGCCTACCAAGTACAGACCCATTTCTGGGTGCTGGGAATACAGTACCCAACAAAACAAACAAAAGTACTTCAGTATTTATAGAGCTTACATTCTACATGAAAGAGCAGAACAATAAATGAGTATGTGAAATATATAACGTGTCAGATCATGATGACAGTTATGGGGAAAATAAAGCCAGAAAGGATAGAAAGTGCTGGGGAAGATATTCTTTTAGTTAGTACAGTGAAGGGAAGCCTCTCTAATAAGGTGACATGTGATCTGAGTCTTAACGAAACTAAGTGAGTGAGTCATGCTGACATCTGGAGGCCATTCAAGACAGTCAACACAGCAAGTACCAAGACTGTGAGGTGGCACTGTACTTAGTGTAAACAAGCAATAGTATAACAGCTAACAGGCCTGGAATTGAATGAGCCAAAGAGAGAGTAGCAGGCAAAGAGGTCAAGGAGAAAGTGTCTTGTGAGCTGCTTTAAGAGCTTTGTACATTCCTCTTTGAGAAGTGAGCACACCAGAGTTTGAGCACAGTGGTGATGATGTGACCTGACTGGCATTTTTCAAGAATCCTTCTGGGATCTCTGAGGAGAATGGGCAAGAACAGAGGCAGAAGGTTCTGTTAGACAGGGAAAGGATGAACTAATGCCGGGTGAAAACGCAGACCCTTCCATTACAGCAAAAACATCCACCAAGTCCATAGAGTCATGCTCACAGCTACTGCACAAAGAAGTCAGTGGCAGCTAAGGCTAGTTTTTTAAAATACTTTCATATTCCCATCTATTAGCATCTCTTGTCTGAGGAAAATGGATACGATCTTATGAACATTTTGTTTATGGCACTAAGTGTTCTTTTCATACTTAAAAAGTTTGGTAAGATACAGCCAACAACTCAAATTCTCGGGTCACAGATTACATCACTTATTGTAACAGTGATATATGTAATTAACTTTGCTTTTCTTTTAGGAAATCGAGTGGTTCTCAAAGACAAATATCTTCCAAAATTAAAATCAATACCCTGACATTGAAGCCCGAAATCAACATTTATTTTCTAAGATTAAGTGAAAGTTATTCCTGAAACAAAGATATGTAACTACATTCAATGAGCTGCTAGGTGAACTCATATAACTCTTATATGATTAGGTAAAATGAATGCAGTAAAGCAATTAATGAAAAGATAAATATCATCTATTAACCATATATGAGTTCATTTTAAGAATATTTTCAAATCATAGCTATTGCTTTTTCTAATTAAAGTGAAATTGACGTAACATGCAATTACACATTTTAAAGTGCACAATTCAATAGCATTTAGTGCATTGATAATATTTCACAACCATCACCTCTATCTAATTCCAAATCATTTTCATAATCTTAAAGGATACTCCATACCCATTAAGCAGTCACTCACAATTCCTACGTGCCCCCAACTCCTGGCAATCACTAATCTGCTTTCTGTTTGCATGGAGTTACCTATTCCGGACATTCCATATAAACAGAATCATAAAATATGTGGTCTATTGTGACTAGCTTCTTTCACTTAGCACAATGTTTTTTGAACAGCATAGTACATTCACAACTCAAAATGAGAAGAAACAGCTGTAAACATCTGTTAATAATCAGAACATGAGATGTACAGAGTATGACACCAGGAAATTGAAAGTTGTCAAAAATGAAATGGAATGCATAAAGATCTATCTATAGCCTAGGCATTAGTGAGCTGAAATGGACTAGTCTCGGCAATTTTGAATCAGGCAATCATATGGTCTACTATGTTGGGAATGACAAAGGAAGAGGAATGGCATCTTATTCACTGTGAAAAAGATTTCAACATCTATCCTGAAGTACAACGCTGTTAACAATGCAAAAATGGAACACACTGCCATCGAGTTGGATCCAATTCATAGCGACCCCTCCTTGGGTTTCCGAGGCAGTATCCCCATGGAAGTAGATCACCCAATCTCCCTTCTGAGGAGTGGCTAGTGGGTTTGAACTTCCAGCCTTCTGGTTAGCAGTCAAATGCCTTAGACACGATGCTACCAGAGTTCCCACAATGCTGTTAGTGATATGGTAACACCCATACACCTAACAAGGAAGACCAGTTAATACTACTATTATTCAAATTAACCCACTAACCACTAAGGCCCAAGATGAAAAAATAGAAGAATTTTTACCAACTTCTTAAGTCTAAAATTGGCCAAACATGGATCAAAATGTATTCATAATTACTGGTTATTGAAATGTGAAAGTTGGAAAAAAGAAACAGCATCAGTAGTTGGAAAATATGGCCATGGTGATCACACGATAGAATTTTCCAAGACTAACAACTGATTCATTGAAAATATTGTTTCCAACAATATAAACGGTGACTAATTACATGGACCCTGCCAGATGGAATACACAGGAATAAACCAACTACATCTGTGGAAAGAGACTTGGAGAAGCTCAGTATCATCAGTCAAAACAAGGGCAGCAGAGGGAATGTGGAACAGACCATTAACTGCTCCTAGGTAAGGTCAAGTTGAAGCTGAAGAAAATTAAAACAAGTCCACAAGAGCCAAAATACAACATTGAATATAGCCCACCTGAATTTAGAGACCATCTGACAGATAGATTTGATGCACTGAATACCAATGATGAAAAACCAGATGAGTTGGTGGATGGCATCAAGGATATCATACATGAAGGAAGCAAAAGTCATTAAAAAGAGAAGAAAGGAAGAAAAGACCAAAATGGATGTCAGAAGACACTCAGAAACTTGGTCTTGCATGGAGAGTAGCTCAAGTGATTGGAAGAAATGATGAAGTAAAAGAGCCTAACAGAAGATTTCAAAGGGCAACCAGAAAAGGCTAACTGAAGTATAATTAAATGTGAAAAAAATGGAGTTATGAAATCAAAAGAGAAGAACATGCTCAGCATTTCTCAAGCTGAAAGAACTGAAGAAAAATTTCAAGCCTCAAGTTGCAACACTGAAGGTATCTATGGGCAAAATATTGATTGATGCAGAATGAATCAAAAGAAGATGGAAGGAATGCACAGAGTCATTCAACCATTTCAGGAGAAACATATGAACAAGAACTGATAATACTGAAGGAAGAAGACTAAGCTACACTGAAAGCATTGGTGAAAAACAAGGCTCCAGGAATTGACAGAATATGCGTTGAGATGTTTCAACAAATGGATGCATCACTGGAAGCACTCACTTGTTTATGCCAAGAAATTTGGAATACAGCTAACTGGTCAACCAACTGGAAGAGATCGATATCTGTGTCCATTCCAAAGAAAAGTGATCCAACAGAATGGAGAAATTATCAAACAATTATCATAATATAGATGCAAATAAAATTTTGCTGAAGACAATTCAAAAACAGTTGCAGCAGTATGTTGACAAGGAACTGCAAGAAATTCAAGCCAGGTTCAGAAAAGGGCCGGGAATGAGGGAAATCGTTGTCAGATGGATACTAGCTGAAAGCAAAAAATATCAGAAAGATGTTTACCTGTGTTTTACTGAGTGTGCAGAGGTATTTGAGTGTGTGGATTCTAATAAATTATGTATAACATTTCAAATAATGGGAATTCCAGAACACTTAATTGTGTTCATGAAGAACATGTACATAGACCAAGAGGCAGTCATTCAAACAGAACAACGGTGCACTAGATGGTTTAAAATCAGGAAAAGGTATGTAAAAGGGTTGTATCCTTTCACCATATTTATTCATTGTGCATGCTGAGTAAATAATCCAAGAAGCTAGGTTATATGAAGAAGAACATGACATCAGGAATGGAGGAAGACTGATTAACAACCTTCAATATGCAGATGACACAATCTTCCTTGCTGAAAGTGAAGAAGAATTGAAGTACTTACTGATGGAGATCAAAGACTACACCCTACAGTATGCATTACACCTCAACAGAAAGAAAACAAAAGTCCTCACAACTGGACCAGTAAGCAACATCATGACAAATGGAGAAAAGATTGAAATTGTCAGAGATTTCCTTTTATTTGGACCTATCATCAACACCCACGAAAGCAGCAGTCAAGAAATCAAACAATGCATTACATCGGGCAAATCTGCTGCATATGACCTCTTTCAGGAGTTATATAGAAAGATGTCACTTAGAAGACTAAGGTGTACCAGATCCAAGCCATGGTATTTTCAGTAGCCTCATATGCATGTGAGAGCTGGACAGTGAATAAAGACGACTACAGAAGAAATGATGCATTTGGATTGTGTTGGCAAAGAATATTGAACATAGCATGGATCGCTAGAAGAATGAACAAATCTGTCGTGGAAGTACTGTTGGAATGCTCCTTAGTGGTGAGAATGGCCAGTCTGTCCTACTTTGGTCATGTTGTCAGAAGGGACCAGTCACTGGAGAAGCATATTATGCTTGGTAGAGGGTCAGCAAAAAAGGGGAAGGCTCTCACCAAGAGAGACTGACACAGTGGATGCGCCAATGGGCTCAAGCATAGCAGTGATTTTGATGATGACACGGGATCAGGCAGAATTTTGTTCTGTTGCACGTGAGTCGGAACTGACTTGACAGCACCTAACAGCAACAATATTTTTGAGGTTCATCCCCATTACAGCATGTATCAGAACTTCATTCCTTTCTACAGCTGAGTATCATTACACTGTATGGTGATACCACATTTCACAATCATCTGGTGATAGAGATTTGGGTCATTTCCACCTTTTGGATATTGTAAATAGTTCTGGTACAAATAAAAATATGTTCAAGTATTTGTTTGAACACCCATTTTCAAGTCTTTTGTGTTTAATCCTAGGAGGGGAAATGCTGGGACATATGGTAACGCTAAGGGAGCTCTGCTGGCATAGTACCTAAGGCATTTGACTGCTAACCAGAAGGTTGGCAGTTCAAACCCACCAGCCACTTCTCAGAAAGAAGACTGAGCAACCTACTTCCACCTCAGAAACCCAAGGAGGGGCCACTAAGAGTCAAATCGACTCAGCAGCAGTGAGTGACGGTGCTGCTATGTTTAACTTTCTGGAAAAAAACCATATATTACTGTTGAGTCTTTACAAATTTACAACATGTAAAACCTTGGAATGCATCTAGTTTTGTATAGTCGTTGTTCAGTTTTGACAGTCTCTTAAATACAAATTTAAAACCCAATTTGATATTGCAGGCACCATACTAAACTAACTTCCCAAATAACATAAATATTCCCTATGATGAAA
Organism: Orycteropus afer afer; assembly: GCF_000298275.1. Taxonomy (NCBI): domain Eukaryota; kingdom Metazoa; phylum Chordata; class Mammalia; order Tubulidentata; family Orycteropodidae; genus Orycteropus; species Orycteropus afer. Next base: position 2,605,797 of record NW_006921948.1, read on the forward strand.
GTAATAGCCATATTTTTGAGGTGACCCAGGTATAAATGACATGTCTAACTAATTAACTGAATTGATTAACTAGCTTATATTCATCCATATTTTTAACCCTTCAATAATTTATTCAATAAATATGCATTAATATTTTAGACAGTGTTAGTAATACATCTACTCCTGACTTATAGACTATCTCATTACCCAATATGTCACATTTATAACAATAGTTAAAAAAAATCTATCTGCCTACTTTATGCATTAATGACACATCTGGCAGTAACACACTGGGGTGAGAAGTAAGAGTTGCAATGGCTGTGATGGTTAAGACTGTATGTCAGTTGGAGTGGGCTGTGATTCACAGTTACATGATAATGAAATTTGGCAGGTATGTAACAATATAATTTGGCAATTATGTAACAATGCAGTCATCCTCCATTTTTGTATGTTTATGCCTATTTTTGCTTAATAACCTGGTCTTTGGAACCCGATCATGTATTTTTATCTTTTTCAGTATTTTTAGTGAAGAACTTTTCTGTATTTTTATCAAATTGAGGTAAATTTATAATGTAGCAAGACATTGGACATTTCACCAATCTTCACATGCTCAAGTTTAGTGGTTATGATTATTAATATTCATATTCTTTTTATAGTAATCCAACTTCAGGAATATGTTCTAAGAAAAAAAACTAGAGATGTTAACAAAGATTTATGCATCTAAAGTTAATCATTTTATCATAGTAAACATTTTGAAACAATTAAAATACTCAACATTACAAGACTGATAAATATTTGAACACATAAAAAATCTTCACAATAAATTAGCATATGAAAAAGCAAGACCAAATCATCAGAGTTTTTTCTCTCTTCCATTCTCTATCATCATACATTTATACACTCACAGGTATAGTCACATATGTGAAAGCCTGCATTGTATTGCTGTTAATATTTATGAAAAATAATTTTCACCAGTAATACTGGCAATCGTTGCCTGTGGGTGAAGTGGTTATTGGTTATTTTTTTTTTAATTTCTGATTTTTATTTTTGTATGTATTAGAATTATTCTGCATTAAACCATAAAAATTATTTAAAAGGTAAAATTAACTTAACTTTGAAGTAGAATAAGAGAGATTTAAAACTGGTCTGAAGCTGTATTTCAACTAACGTACAGATTTTGTAGTTGTAGGTAGAAGGCTTTCTATTCACCAATAAAGGGTTTGAAGTTTTAGTAATTTGAGGCAAAAATTGCTGACACATCTACCAATCCTCCACTCTAGTTTTGTTGTTGTTACACACTTCTAAAGTTAGATTTTTTCAGCTGTTTGCCTAGGTGATGCCACAGCAATAAATCAACAAATTGTTTTTTCACTTTTAAACAATGTGTTGTGGTCAGTGAGTATGCTTCTCGGTCAAGACCTGTCTTCAGTGTCTATGTCCATTTTTTAAATGTTCACTGATAAGGACGGAGGAGCTGTGGTAGCATAGCGGCTAAGGCACTTGGCTGCTAACCAGAAGGCTGGCGGTTCCAACCCACCAGCCACTCCTCGGAAGGAAGATGGGGCAATCTACTTCCGTAGTGATACTGCCTCAGAAACGCAAGGAGGGGTCGCTATGAGTCGGGTCCAACTCGATGGCACATAACAACAACAACAACAATAAAGACTGATAAGGGAGCTCTGGCGGCACAGTGGACAAGGAACTTGACTGCTAAGTGGAAGGTCAGTGGTTCAAAGCCACCAGCTGATCCACAGAAGGAATACCCGGTGATCCACTTCCATAAAGATTGATAGCCTTGGAAACCCAATTGGGTTCGCTATGAGTCAGATTTGACTCGATGGTAGTGGGAGTGAGTTTGATAAGGGCAATGTCAACCCCAAGCAGAAAATACACACACACACAAACTTACACACACACATATATATAAAGTATCTGAATGAGACTGAAAAAGAAGGCACACAAAAGACCAGATTGTCAGCATTGTTCCTCAATGGTTCAGATTCTTTGTTACAAGACATTATAGTTCCATCCACTGACAACACCTATCTTCAGAATTATACAGGCTGTTCTAGAATACAGACTTGGGATAAAAACACCTGATGCTAATTTCTAATGGTTATTGCTATCATATAGAGCCAGCTAATTTCCTCTCACTGCATGGAAAATCTTGCAATACACCTTTACTTTCCCAAGCTGATAGTGTCAATACAGGGGAAATGGCAACGTTATGTCTGAGGGATAGCATATACTACTACATTTCAGAGGCTCTAAATGAGAATATGGAACATTAAGTTGCACACATTTTTACCAAGAGTGTAGATTATTGTGGATTTCCTGGGTGGCATAAGTGGCTAAGCACTCGACTACTTGCCAAAAGATTGGCAATTTGCACCCATGCAGGGACACCTCAGAAGAAAGTCCTGGCGATCTGCTTCCAAAAGTTCACCACCTTGAAACTCCATGGAGCAGTTTTACTCTGCACACATAGAGTCACGGTGAGTTGGAATCAACATGATAGCAACCAACAACAGCATAGATAACTGTAATTAGTCTGGTAACTGAGTAATAGTATTTGTGTGACTATATATAATCTCCTTGGGAAAGTACCTCATCTACATATCAATACTAAGAGGAAGTGTTAGTCTTGAAGGTAATATTACTAAAAAAATAAATAAATAAATAAAAACTCATTGCTGTCGAGTCAACTTGACTCATAGCGACCCGTCCTTGGGTTTCCGAGGTTGTATCTCTATGGGAGTAGATCGCCCCATCTTTGTTCTGAGGAGTGGCTGGTGGGTTTGAATCGCCAGTCTTCTGGTTAGCAGTCCAATGCCTTAGGCACTATGCCTCAAAAGGGTAAGATATTCTCAGGATGGCAAATGCTACAGCCTTTATACCACAGACACATTTGTAAACACAAGTAGATCTGCCCTAGTTCTGTTTCCTTTTTATTATTATTATTGGATAATCAACTGTGTGCCCAGAACTTGAATAATATGGGAAATTTGATTATACTTGCCCAAATGAAAACAGAAAAGCTCTTAGAATGAAATCATGTTTTACTTAATCTCAGAAAGTTTAAGTAAGCCCCCAAAATCTCAAAATTGATAAATGGCTTCCTCGTTTTCTTGGAATGAACAATAATTATGTTAATAATCTTTTTTCATGTGTTTTGTAAAATTATCCTGATAAACAGAATGTTATTTCACTATGACAACTAATCATAATAGTAGTTTCAAATGTAAGCAGACACAAAATGCAACCCCTTAATTTTCTCAGCTTTACAAATTTCTCACTTTTATTTACATCCCGTATAAATACACTATCACTACATATATTTTCTTCAAGTTAATCTTATTATCCATGATTATCTCAAAAACACTCAACTTGTACTTTGAAAGAACAATGTGATTTTGCCCTACAGGAAAGATAATTCCACTTTTAAATATTTTCAAAGTTAATATGCATAAAGTTATTAGAGACATTTTTAATCAATCCAGGGTTAGAAGATTTGGAAGAAACAATGTTATATACTCTTTTTTTTCAAGGTAAGAAATTAGAGGAATGGATAGATCAGGAGATAGATTTCTTCATCAAAAATTATACAGATTATAAAAAAGTAATAAATAAACAACACTTTGGATGTGTATTTTTTTAAAAAAATTATGCCGTATATTCAGATCTTTGGCATGTATTTGAATCTTTACATTTATGCTCAGGGTTTTTTTCAAACAAACTTCAGCTACAAGAATGTTTATAAGGATGTTGTTCATAATATCAACACGCATAAAAAACGTAATTGCCCGAGAACTAAAGATATTTAAATAACCATGCTTTGCCCATAGAATGCAATGCTATGCAAGCATTAACCATTGGCCATGTAGTGTTTCATTTCTAGATGATGAGAATATCCTCAATTGATTGTGATGATAGTTGTACAACTCTGTCAATATCATAAAATTCCTTGAATTTTACTCTTTAGTGAATTGTAAAGTATAAGAATTAACTCAATAAAGCTGCTACCCAAAACAAAGTACATACATAAAGAAAACAAAAATCCTCACAACTGGACCAATGAGCAGCATCACAATAAATGGAGAGAAGGTTGAGGTTGTCAAGGAATTCACGTTACTTGGTTCTACAATCGATGCCAACGGAAGCAGCAGTCAGGACATTAGACGACGTGTAGCATTGGGAAAGTCAACTGCGAAGGAACTGTTT
>NW_006921948.1:2611235-2617852 GCF_000298275.1 Orycteropus afer afer
GTCTCTGGAGGGGGATGGGGCCCAGAGCCGCCTGGCTTTCGCACGCACGGCAGAGGAGTTCAAGCCACAAAGTTCGTCTCTGGAGCAGATGAGGCCCGGAGCCACCTGGTTCCCGTAAGCACAACAGAGCCGAGAGAATCAAGCTGGCACGCAGCACGCTGGTTGCTGTTCCTAACAAAGGATGAATCCGAAACCTCCAGGGCGAGCGGCGAGCCGCTCACTCAAGGAAGTATGTAGTCCAGAATGCCGTTCTTCCAGCCTGTCCCTGGGATAGCACTGCAGGCAGGCCACACCCCCGGGGAAACTCCCCCGGGGCAGACCGGCCGCTCAGAACCCAGTCATGTGATCCATCATGGGAACCACCACTCACAACTGGAGTCCAGCCAAGTTGACACATCTTCAACTATCACAGAAGGGAAATCAACAGAGAGAGACTGAAAATATTCCCCTTGTGAAAGAGAACAAGAAAAGGAAGTCAGGAAAACAACATTTACAACAAGCACACAAAAGATGAAGTATTTAGGAATAAATCTAATCAGAGACACAAAAGACCTATATATACAAAGAAAATTACAAAACATTACGAGAAACCAAGAGACCTACATACATGGAAAAATATACCATTTTCATGGATAGGAAGATTGAACATTGTGAAAATTTTAATACTACCCAAAGTGATCTTGAGATATAATGCAATTGCAATCCAGACTCCATCATTCTTTAAAGAAATGGAAAAACTATTCACCAACATTATATGGAAAGGAAGGAGACTTTTGATAGATAAAGCACTACTAAAGAAGGACAACAAAGCAGGAGGCCTCATGATCCCCAATCTCAAAACCTATTATATAGCCACAGTAGTCAAAACAGCCAATCAAAACTTTGCTACAATGACAGACATGTAGACCAATGGAAAAAAAAAAAGTTGAGAACCAAGAGGTAAATCCATCCACTCATGGACACCTGATCTTGACAAAGGGCCAAAACCCATGACAGAGAGAAAAGACAGTCTAACAAAGAGTACTACCACAACTGAACATCCTTTTCCAGAAAAAATGAAACAGGATCTATAACTGTCACCATAAAGAAAAAACTACTTCAAGATGGATCAATGACCTAAATGTAAAACCTAGTACTATGAAGACCATCAAAGAAAAACTACAGCCAAAGTTAGGGGCCCTAACACATGGCATAAATGCACTATCAAATTTAACTAAAAATGCCCCAACAGCAGAAGACAAACTAGACAACTGGGACCTCCTAGAAATTAAACACATATACACATCCAAAGATATCATCAGAAGAGTAAAAAGAGAACCTACATATTGGGAAAACACTTTTGGCAATGACATACCAGACAAGGGACTAAACTCTAAAATTCATAAAACATGCCGACACTTCATCAACAAAAAGACAAACAATTCAATTAAAAAATGGGAACAGGACATGAACACACACTTCATCCAAGCAGATATTTGTCTTCTCATCTGGAGCAAAGAAATCAGACACACAACAACAATAACAACAAAATTTCCAAAGGATTAACGGATACATGAACCACAGCTTCATGACCCTGAGAGAACAACTAGATGGAGCCTGGTTGCACTGCCGACTGCTTTGAAAAGTATCACAATAGGAGGTCCCACAGACAGCGCATGAAAAATGTGGAACAAAAATCAACATAAAAAAAAAGTTCATTTCCGGTATGATAAAGACTGGCGGAAACCCCAAAACTATGTCCTTTAGACAGTCTTCCAGTCTGGAACTGAACTCACCCTCATGGCCCAACTTTCAGCCCAAAGCCCTCTACTTTACCAAGCATGGTGTCCATTTCCAGGGATCAATCCCTTCTGACAACACGAACAAAGTATGGGAGACCAAGTCTGCCCATTCTCACTTCTAAGGGTTCCAGCTGTACTTCATCCAAGACAGATTTGTTTGGCAGTCCACAGTATATTCGATATTCTTCACCTACGCCGTAATTCAAAGGTGTCAATTCTTCTTTGGTCTTTTTTATTTATCATCCAGATTTCACATGCATATGAGAGGAGTGGAAATACCACGGCTTGTGTTAGGCACACCTTAGTCTTCAAAGTCACATTTTGCTCCTTAACACTGTAAAGGTGTCTTTTGCAGTAGATTTGCCCAGTGCAACACATTTGAGCTCTTGACTGCTGCTTCCATGGGTGTTGATTGTGGATGCAAGTAAAATTAAATCCCTGACAACTCCAATCTTTTCTCCGTTTATCATGATGTTGCTTATTGGTCCAGTTGTGACAATTTTTACTTTTTGTTAAGGTATGATCCAACAGTCTTTGATCTTCATCAGTAAATGCACTTCAAGTCCTCTTCACTTTCAAAGCCCTAATAGTCTTTCAATCCTGTTGCATTTTTTTCCATATAGTCCAGTTTCTTGGATCATGTGCTGCTCAGCATCCAGACTGAGTACATAGAGTGAAAGGATGCAAACCATTTTGCTACTTAATTTCTTTACCTTTTTTTTTTTTTTTTGGTATTTTTATTTCTTCTATTGTGCCTTCTTTTCAATTAATGATCTTTTTTCTCTTAAGTCTGTTTTTAAAAAACATTCTCTTACTAGCTGTTACTACTTACCTTATGATTATAATCTATGTCCTTAAGTGATGAGTTACTGTTGTCCAGTGGATTCTGATTCATGGTGACTGGTTTGCACATTATGACTGTACTATAGGGTTTTCAAAGCAGCTCTAGTGACACAGTGTTTAAGGCATTTGATTGGTAACCAGAAGGTTGGTGTTTCAAACCCACCAGCCACTCTGCAGAAGGAAGATAGGGCAATCTACTTCCATTAAGATTTACCACCCTGGAAACCCAATGGTGGTTGCTAGGAGTCAGAGTCAATTTGATAGCAGTGACCTTTCAGAAACAGATCAGTAGATCTGTCTTCTGAGGCACCTCTGGGTGGGTTCCAACTAGTAAGCTTTGGGCTAGCAGTCAAGTACTTAACTGTCTTTGCCACCCAGGGACTCTTTAGCTATATTAGAACATACCTTTTTCTAGTACTTTTAACATTTCTGTAAAAATCCAAGAACCTTATGAAAGTATAATTCTATTCCAAGAAACTTACAGAACTATAATTCCATTCACCTCCTTTCTACACATTGTATGTTCTTTGCCATGTATTTATATATACATTTGCTATAAACCCCATAAGGCATTATTACTGTTAACTCTATTCTTTTATAATTACCCATATATTAACATATTAACCCTTCTAGTGTTCCTTTTATCCCTCCAGTTCTCTCTTCCATCTGGTATCATTTATTTTCAGCTTGAACTTCCTGCTGTACTCTGTTAGACACATCTGATACATTTTTAGTTTCAGATATTGTATTTGAGAATATCAACTTGATCCTTCTTCATAGACACCTATTGTTGAAGCTCCCCACAGTTTCCTCTATGCGATGCAACTTTTTCTATTTTCTTGAATGCAATTACCATTTTTATTTTAAAGTTTGTTTCTGGTTATTCTACTATATGAATCTACTGTGGGTCTTTTTCTACTGTCTATTTATATTTTCCTCTTGATTGGGCTCAGAGACATTCTAATTTTTCCATATCACCTTCCTAGTAGAATTGTAGATTGGCACAGCTGTTCTATAAAGTAATGTGGTAATAAGAACCAAGGCAATTTAGAATGTTCCTATGCTTTAATCTACTAAATGCATTTCTAAGGATATAATGAATAGAAATCATCAGAGGTATGAAAATACTGGAGAATACGGATCTTCACTGCAGCACTCTTAACGTAAGTGAAAAGCAGGAAACTATCTAAATATCTGATAAATGAATCAATAAATACTTTCAGGTCTATCCCTGTCATTTATTATTATATGGTCACAAAGAGTCGTATTGTCAATGATTATTTAAGAAGTGAACGCTTGTGGTAACATGTGAAGAAGAGCAGGATATGAACTGCACATGCATCTATCCACAGCTACCGTATCAGCTGGTTCGCTCATGATCTTTAGTGTAAAAGTAAACGGACTAGAAATCTCATTTACATATTGTTTGGAAAGTCCAAAACTTCCCTAAGATTATAGGAAATTGCTAGGGATTTTTTTTTCCTGGTGACTCCGTGATTTAAGTGCTTGGCTACTAAGTTTGAACCCAGCAGCCACTTCACTGAAGATAACAGCCTAGGAAACCCTATGGAATAGTTCTACTCTGTTCTATAAGGCTGCTATCAGTCCAAATTGACTTGGTGGCAACAGGGCAATGAGGAGTGGTCTCCTGACATTTACGGTTTTAATGTTTTGATACTAACACTGATCTCTCAGTCTCATTTGCATCTCAATTCCCTTGGTTATTCCCTTCCATCTGCTTCTCTCTCACACACACACATACACACACACGCACATAAACACGCGCGTGCGCGCACACACACACTTGGACTAAGTTGGTTTAAAATATTATCAATCACTAAATGTGTTTGAATTGTAAAACAGTGAATGCTTTTATTTTACTCATTTATTTTATAGAACACCGTTATGTTTTAATCATAAAAGGACATTAATAAGGCAAAGATTGAAAGAAACGATGAAAAAAATGAGTAAACTCAAAATGTTTATTAGTTGATATTTTTAGCCATATTAACCTATGAATCTACTGCATGAGTCATATGACTGATGAGGAAATTCAATCAGAAGCAACTAATGTAGTAGCAAAATATAAACGAACTTCCCCCATCAGTTAGCTAGCTGTAAGTTCTGAAAACACATATACACCCAAGGAAGGACTCTTCATTATTTGGACAAGCGCAAAAAATGAGCATAAGCATAGAAAACACACGCACACTCTCTGGCATGTCCTTCAAGCGTGAAATAAACACATGTTCTATGCATTTGTCACGATCTACCCTGAAAACCTATACACATACATACAAACACACAAAGGAAGTTTCTTTAGTACATTTGGATACAGGGTTATCAACTGCACCGAGGGAGCTTGTAATGAAATGAGTTCCTTTATGTAGCCTGTTGCCTTGGTCAATTGGAAATATATCTTGGGAGATTTTTTTTTTCCCCTTTGCCCTAGTTTTCTATTTCAGACGGTTTTTACTTTTGTCCAATCTGAACTGACTTTGGGGTAAGTTGTAAACAACCTGATGGTTTGATGCTTTTTCTCTATCCCTGGGCTACAGTCTACCCTATGATAGGTCTCTTTTACACACCTTTCAGGGACTGGTCAGTTTATTGTACAATTTGTGTGACTCGCAGTTCATCAAGGGGATTAGTCAGTTTGTGGTCCTGCTGGTAGAAACGTGTCTTGAAACTGGCAAGGAGTTTGCTTAAGTAAGAGCCTACCCCACAGAGGTTATCTAGAAGCACGAAGACAGAAGCAGCAGGAGAGAGGAGGTGAGGCACCTCAAAGAGCTGTAACACAGGTTGAGAACTGTTAACACTGAAGACAGCAAGAGGCTTAGAAGGAGGCCTGTGGCAGAGACAGAGGCAAGGGGTCCTGTGGCTGAGTCAGTGGTGATGGTAGAAAGTTGCTGTGAGTGGAGCCTCCAAGACAGTTCAGCAAGCTACTGCACTGACTATGAGCAAGGTCAGATAGCAGGGAGAGGCTGCCGGCAGGGAGGCCAAAGATCGAGAGGACTGCATAGCTGAGAAGGGCATGCACAGGCCAGAGGGTGCCAGCAGGAGGCCCATTCTGAGGGGTCTGAGAGGAGGAGTGTGGGGCTGAAAGGGGATGTGCATGGTTGAGAGGGGGCCTACATGGCTGAGAGGGACCATGCGTGGCAAGAGAAGGCCTGAGGGGCCGTGCCTGGCTGAGAGAAGGGGCTGCCTACTTGCATGGCTTAGAGGAGCTGTACTGGAGGCAGGATTGCTCACCACGTCAGAGCCTTCTAAACCTTAACTTTGTACTTCCTGATCCTGACCCCAAGTTGTCACTACTACTTCCAAGTTGATCCTGATCCCAAGATGGAGTCTGTTCCTTCCTTATAAACTATATAACTGTGAGAATGATCTGTAAATTGTGTGTAGCCATTTCAACAAGTTATTAAACTCAGTAGAGAGAGAGAACATGCTATAGGGGGAATGGCTGGTGTCAGTTTGTGCTGGCCCTGATTCTCATTATCCTTCGGGAATTTAGAGGATCTCTAATACTACAGCAATACAGAATTCCTAAAGCATTTCATTATGTCATAATAGGAGGCATGAAATTTTATTGTCACATGCTTTTACTTTTAATTCTGAAGTACAGTGAGAGTGTGCAAACATTAACATGTAGACACAAGGAGAAATAAGCAGGGCTGTGAAAAGGAAAATTATTATAGACTATATTTAAAATAATTAAGCATGAAATTACACTCTCTGACAGTTTGTAGTACTGTGGTGACATGCTTGTTGTTATGAGGCTGGAAGTTATGCCACTAGTATTTCTCATGCCAGTAGTTCATGGTGGACAAGTTGCAATGGCGCTTCCAGACTAAGACTAGGAAGGAAGACCTACCAATCTACTTTAAAAATTAGCCAATGGCTACCACTGTCATCCACTTGGAAGGGGATCTATGTAGGAGATCCTTGATAGAGAGGGAGAACAATGTGGAACAAAACTCAAAATCATTTAGA
>NW_006921948.1:2618737-2632603 GCF_000298275.1 Orycteropus afer afer
AGGAAATACATGAACCAAGTTTTTATTATTCCTGACTATATACTAGGAAGTTTGCAACATGCTTTTATATGCTTTGTCTCATTTAATCTTAGAATAACCCTACAATTAAGGTAATTATCCAAATTTCATATAAACGATATAAAGGCTTATGGAGGTTCAATGGCTTGCCCCAAATCACAAAGCTAAGAGGTAACAAAGCCAGAATTTGAACGCTGATGTATCTGATCCAAACATTTTTCCTGCTATAGATAGCATTCTGCTTGTGTAGTGCAGTGAGAAATACTGAATTATTCCTATTACTATAGGCAGACCTCAGAGATACTGCAGGCTCACTTTCAGACCACTGCAATAAAATGAACACTGCAATAAAGCTAGTCACATGAATTTTTTGGTTTCCAAGTGCATATAAAAGTTATGATTCTATTACATTGTAGTCTGGTAAATGTGCAATAGCATTATGAAAAAGTCTGAAATATGGTGAGAATATCAAAATGTGACTCAGAGACATGGACTAAGTACATACTGTTGGGGAAATGGCACCGTTAGACTTGTTCAACACAAGATTGTCACAAATCTTCAGTTTGAAAAACAAAATGCATAATCAGCAAAGTACAATAAAGTGAAACGATAAAAAGAGGTAAACCTGTATTTTGTTGCTAATCATAAACATGAAGGGGGAAACATATAAACGCACTCACTCCATACCCAATACACCAAAACACAACACCCACAGGGACATAGACAGACACACGTTACTTTTCACCCTTAACCTTCCTTTCTCTCAATCTCCTCTTCTCCTCTCATTGGAAAATGGATGGATGGGTGGACAAACACATAGACAGGTATCTAACGAAAGAAACTAAGACAAAAATTATCATAGACGGAGACTGTATATTCCCTTAGATCTAGTCCGTCTTCCCAGACCTGCAGCTTCTTCTCCGCAGGAGCCTTGATGCATGGGTGCTCAGCATCAGAATTAATACTTCCTGTCACCCAAGGAGGGGGCGCTATGGGTTGGATCCGACTCAACGGCAGTGAGTTTGGGTTTTTCTTGGTGACTTCATGCAGCAGCCTGTCCCAATGCTGTGAACTATTAGCAAGTTCTTCCTGATGTCAAGCAGAAATCTTCTTCCCTGTAACTTTCACCCCTTAATGCTAGTTATACCCTCTGGGCCTACAGGGAATAAATCTATTCCGTCTTTCTCAAGACAGCTCTTCAAATATTTCAAGACAACTGGCATGTCTTCCCTTAGTCTTCTCGTCCCCAGGCTAAACACCCACAGAAGATTACACTGTAGCCTTACTATCTCCCCCTTGCATTTTCTACCCTCCCACACGTCTTCTCCTTTGTATCTTCTCTCTAAAATAGTGGGAACAATGAGAAATTATGACATCTATGAACAAAATTATATAATCCCACCCACCTCCTACTTCACTCTCCCACATAGCTTCTTTGAAGACCTTCCAGGGAGTGAAGTACCATAGCATCCTCAGGCAGGAAATCAGTCAGAAATCATTCTTAAGTCAAAAAGCTCCCCCCGCCAACCCTAAAGGTCATACAGATAGAAACACCAAGCCCATTTTAGGTTTCACCATCATTCCCACAGAAGCAAAGGATAATTATATGGGGAAGACATGATTTAAAACAATATATTAAATTTACAACATTTACAGGAGCAGGTAGAGTAACCAGGAACAGGACATATTGCTACAAGTATATTTTAGAATCAAATTTGCATTTGAACTCCCGCTCTGCCATTTACTAGTTGTGTGTTCTTAGACAATTTACAAAAGCTCTGTGAGTCACAATTTCCTCAAAAATGGAAAATCATTCTTAATTCACATGGTTATCATAAAGATGAGAAAGAATATATGTTTAGCAGATTGGAACAGGTCCACTCTACTTGTAAGCATAAAAATGATCAAGTTCACACATGTACTGGAATAAGCAAATGAGTGGTTCATTTCATTTTAAAGATATGGGTCAAATGTGTAACAAAAAGGCTATTCCATACAAGGAGGAATTTTTGTCAGGTCAGAATGAGGAGCTTCTAAGAGCCCTGACAGTCAGACAAGGGCATTTAATTCATTCAACATGGTGAAGTTAATCCACACATTAACCCCGTTCCTCACTGAAATCCCACTAAAATGACAGTAAAATATTTTAAGGAATAAATCAGTAAGGTCAAAGAATAGAGAAGAGATGACGGCTGACAAGAAATGCAACACAATTTTAGAAGCCGGAAAGCAGATGGATAAGTGGAAATTGATTTAGTAACCTAGAGAAAATTAAGTCTCTGCAGGGGAAAAAGCCAGAAAGCAAGTGAATTTGTGCCTTATTTTCCCTAGAAGACTCAGGAATTGCAGTTATCAGTTAACCCTAAATATAGGGATATGGATGGGATTTTTAAAGGAGGATCAGGCAAAAGTCTTTATAAAAAATTTTTGCATATCTCCCTCTACAACACAGCCAGTTACTACCCCTATTCCATAGATAGAAGGAGGCTTGAGATTAATTGTCTAAGAGAGACTACACCAGAAAGCTTCTGAAGTGGAGGACAAGGAGAGCTGAGAAGAATGGTGTGCTTCACGAGAAAGACTGGAATGAAGTGATCTTCTATAGGTTCATTGTCAAAATTCTCAGTACCCTTCATCTGATTCTCTCTCTAGAACGTGGCAGTCAGTCTTATACCACAGGGAGTAAAGTCCAAATGACAAATTCTGCCCATGAACACCAGTTTCCAATAAGCCTTTATTATTCCTAGTAAGATTTTTAATGTTTCACTGTAATTTGTAAACAGGAAGACAAGATTACAAGACACTTGAAAATACTCTCTCTCACACAAAGAAGAGTAAGGGCACAATAATATACCAACCAATTGGGGGAACAAAAATCACCGCTAATAGACAAGGTGCCACCAAGTTGGCTACGACTCACAGCAACCCTACCCACAACAGAATCAAACAGTGCCCAGCCCTGTGACATTATCACAATAACTCTGTGTCTGAGGCCATTGTTGAAGCCATTGTGTCAGTCCGTCTCACTGAGGGTCTTCCTCATTTTCATTGATCCTGTGCTTTACCAAGCACAATATCTTTCTCCGTGGACTGGTCCCTCCTAGTAACATGTTCAAAGTAAATAAGATGAAGTCTCAATATCCTCACTTCTAAGGAACATTCTGGCTGTACTTCTTCCAAGACAGATTGGCTCATTCTTCTGGCAGTCCATATAACACTCAATATTTTTCAGCAGTACCACAATTCAAAGGCGCCAATTCTTCTTCAGTTTTCCTTATTCATTGTCCATTTTTTGCATGCATATGAGGTGATTCAAAATACCATGGGTTGGGTCAGGTGCAACTTAGTCCTAAAAGTGACATCTTTTTTCCTTAACACTTTAAAGAGATCTTTTGTAGCAGATTCGTTCAGTCTGATACGTCGCTAGATTTCTTGACTGACAGGTATAGATTGTGGATCCAAGTCAAATGAAATCCTTGACAACTTCAATCTTTTCTCTGATTATCTTGGTGGTGTTTATTAGTCCAATTGTGAAAATTATTGTTTTCTTTATAGTGAAGTGTAATCCACACCGAAGGCTATATAGTCTTTGGTCTTCATCGATAAGTGATTCAAAGCTTCCTCATTTTCAGCAAGCAAGGTTGTATCCTCTGCGTATCGCAGGTTGATAATGAATCTTCAATCCTGATGCCACATTCCTCTTCATATAGTCCAGCTTCTTGGATTATTTGCTCAGCATACAGATTGAATAAAGTGAAAAGACACAACCCTGCATACATCATTCTTGATTATAAAGCCGGCAGTGTCCCCTGTTCTGGTCGAACAGCTACCCCTCTTGGTCTATGTACAGGTTTCTCATGAGCAAAAGTAAGTGTTCTAGAATTCCCATTATCCTCTATGTTATCCACATTTTGTTATGATCTACACAACCTAATACTTTTGCACAGTCAATAAAACACAGGAAAACATCTTTCTGGTATTTTTTGCTTTCAGCCAAGATCCATATGATGTCAGCAATGATATCCCTCATTCCACTTCCTCTTCTGAATCCTGCTTGAATTTCTGGCAGTTCCCTGTTCATGTACTGCTGTAACTGTTTTTGAATTTATATGTAAAATGATTAAATATCACTGCATGTCAGTTTTACAGCAATGAGGATTAATTAAAAAGATAGTAAATACCGTTTATAGAGGATATTATATTCTATTTCTATCATGTCCTCATAACACAGTGCTCAGCATAGTGCCTAGTAACGTTTATCGAATTAAACTTCAAATACAGCTTACAGAACTTCAGTATATTTATACTGGCAGTTTTTGGAAAATGAGAGTAAATTTTTCTGCCTCTATTTCACCTCTCTCCTTGGAAGGAAGATGGAGCAATCTACTTCCGTAGTGATACTGCCTCAGAAACCTAAGGAGGGGTCGCTATGAGTCGAGTCCGACTCGACGGCATGTAACAACAACAACAACAATTCACCTCAGCATCAAGTCAAACTCTCCATGCACCGTTCTCTTCCACTCTAGCTTATATCCCTTTAGACAAAGCAAGGAGGACATTTAGATGAACATGAGGCTTCAAAGTCACTCCTACTTAGAGTGTTTCCCTGAGCAGCCTGCTGCCTCCACTGCCAGACCATCATGAGCTGAGCATTTTAAATCTTCTGAGGAGTTATCATCTTAAAGCTCTCAGAGGGTTCCACATTGGAAGATGGCCAAGAAAGCAGCAGAGGAGGGCCTGAGTCAGCGTACACTGCGTCTTGTTAATGAACGCATTTGGTTCTTAGTCTTCTAGCACCGCCCACCCCAGACCAACTCCAGCCAAACACACAGCCATCCAGATGGACTCATCTGGAAAACATGAGTTCCAACTCAGTGAGTATCTCAGTCTACCCTATGGTTTGCTTGCACAGTCCAGCTGTATGGAATCCCCCATGTCACAGAAGACAGCACCTTAGGCCATTAGGGAATATGCTTGTCACAGAGCCAGAGAACTCCAGGTATATTTGAGCAACTGAAATGAATCTTGGAAATTTTGTGTAACCAAACCTTGCCCCTTAAATAGCCATCTAGGAACATATATCAGCTGTGACTATGAAAATGAAAGTCTGGCATTGGTAGCCAGCTACCAATGCCAACCACTCAGGAAAGGATCAAATCTGGAGATCCTGGATAGAGTGGGAGGGAAAACGTGGAACAAAATCCAAAACCTCAATAATGACCAGAATTACTGGTCAGAAGAAATCCGGTGAGACTCCCAATACTATGGCCCTGAAATACATTTGGTGCCTGGAATAAAACTCACCCCCAGGGGCAGGCTCTTGGCTCAACAGTTAACAAGATGTACACGCAGACCACTCAACCCAGGATGCCGCACCCACACACTCAATGGTAATACATCCCTTAGAGCAATGGACCATGGGACACCAGAGGACCAACATTCAATCTGAGGAAATGCAGGACAAACAGGAGTGCATAATCATGAAGGGCACAGGGGAAGGGTTGCAGGGTAGGGAGGGGAGGAGACTAGGTTAGGGTTGGGCATGGTGAATGGGGAATGAAAGGTATGCATGATGTTGATGTAAAACAAGCTCTTAAAGTAATAATAAATAAAATAAAATGAAAGTCTTCATGCCCTATAGTAGGAGATACAGAATGATTACTATAGGGGTTACTTAGTAAAACTGAGCAGGATATAGAAACATACAACACAAAAATGCAGAGATAATTCAAACATCATGGCTCTTCCTACGGTGAGATTGACATAATCAAGCAGATCACAGCATAGCAGCCCCTGAAGGAGCTCTTAGCACCATGCTTTTCGAGCCCGCCTGCACACTGGAATGATCTGGAAAACTAGAGAGACTGATGCTTAGGCCTGATACAAGTCCAATTAAGCAGAAACTTTGGGGCTGAGACTTAGGCATCAATATTTTTTAAAGCTCTCTTGTGGGTACCAATGTGCAATGAGGATTGAGAATTACTTACCTATTCCTGTCTTTTACTTCTGCATATGAAGACCCAAAAAGAAGTGACCTGCCCAAAATTATATGGTATCTAAGTGTCAAAGCTACAAGCAAACAAGGCTCCTGACTCCATCAGCACTCTCTAGACTACTCTCCTCTACGTCCTTCAAGGGAAACTTGATGGTTCAATCACAAGGGGAAAAAAAAGTTAAAATATTCTGTAATCACCATTTACAGTCTTTGCATGAAAATTACAATAATCACATTTAAATATTCTCATCGTGAAAGTAATGTGTCTTCATTATAGAAAACTGGGGAAGTATAGAAAAGTAGAATGTGATCATATTGTTATATTAAAACATTTATACTGTTGTGTAATCTTGTTCCTCAAAAAATGATGCATGTTTATTATGGACAATTTAGAAAATACTGTAATATGTAAAGAAAATAAAAATCACCCAGGTTTAACTACTGTTAATATGTTATTAAGAGTACCCAAATTAATTCAACAAATAACTATTAAAACACTACCATGTCTTTAGCACTGCTATGGAAATTTGAGATACATCAGCAAAGAAAAGAAAGATCCCTGCTTTTGTGGAGTCTATGATGATAAATGTGTGGATTCTAAAGTAGAAGTTACATTCTTGTTCAGTTAAAAAATAGAAGTTAAAATATTTTGGCTCAAAATATCCATTTGGAAGAAGCAAAATTAACATAAGTACTAATTCAAATGAACAAGCCTACACATCATTAAACCATCTGCTTCTGTAAAATCAAAATAATCTTTAAGCTCAGTGCATGAGTATGGCAGACAAGGTCATTAATGATCTGGTTCAACACTACTGTTCTAGTTTAAATTGCCATTTCCAACATCTCCTGTATACTCCACTGACAAATTCTAACTATTTGAAAGTAATCTGACACTCCATTCTCTTTTGCTTTCTTGACCCCAAAAATGTTTCTTCTCCCTTAGTATCCTCATCCTGCCTTGCCCATCAATGGATCTCCTCTTCACCTTTTGATAGTCAGCTATAATATCTCCTCTACTTTGTCCTCTCATTCAACCACAGCTGAAAAATCTTTAGTTCCTTTGTGGTGCTACTGCTATATATGCCTTCATTAAAGCAAATGCCCCACAATTTCTTTAATTCTCAATATTTTCTGTTAGATGGTTAACTCCTCAAGGGAGTTATTGTGCTAATTGTGCTAATCATTTATGAAACCATCCATTGCCGTCAAGTCGGATCCAAGTCATAGAGGCCCCTCCTTGGGTTTCCAAAGCAGTATCACTACGGAAGTAAATTGTACAACCTTCCTTCGGGAGAGTGGCTGGTAGGTTTGGACGGCGAGCCTTCTGATTAGCAGTCAAATGCCTTAGGCACTACGCCACCAGAACTCCTACTCATTTATAAGTCTGCAGTGAATATGTCTGGATTATACTGGATTTTCAACAATCATTTATTAAATAAATCAAAAAACATTCTGTTATATTATTTAAACATATTTATATCTTACAAATTATTTCCTCGTATATCAAAAGCTGGTATTTGTTCACTCCTAGCAGAAGGGACACAGTCTACTAATCTCTGGCACATTTTTGCTATACACAAAGGAATTTTGGCTACCTAGTCCAAGTGCTTTAGAAAACACATTGTTTTACTTCCTACGGTACAAGAATGGAATTAATGAGCATTCTGTTTTCTGCAACTGATGCCTAAGTAAGCTGGTGGACAGGATGCATATCCAATGCTTTGCATGTGAAAAGGTAGGTATAATTCTCCTTGGAGGTATATGATAAAACTAATTGTCACTTATGTAGTCTACATACTAACAATAACGGTGATAATAAAATAATAATGATCATCTCCACCAGTCTCTAAGACTATACTTGAATGGAGAACTTCATCTTCATGAACCAGTGTAAGATTTTTTTTTTCATATTCAGAATTTTAGTGAGGAAGAATGTTTCCAAAAAGCTTTCTAGTAGGCAAGTCAGAAAACAAACATCAGCAAGCTTATCACATAGACTCTGGAAGGAGATTTCCTGGGCTCCCATCCCAGCCCATTACTTATTAACTGTATGACCCTGACCATTTTATGAAGCCTTGTCATGCCTCAGTTTCCTCATCTCTAACTAGGGTCTGGGGTAGGCAGAATTCTAAGATGACTCCCATGACTTCCACTCCTGGAGTACATGCCTTGAAAAATCCGCTCCCTCTGACTGTGAGCAGGGCCTATGAATATGATGATAGTCACTTTAGTGATTATGTTATAAAAGACTCTGTCTTAGCAGATTGGAGAGACTCAAATTGAGAAAGATTCTCCTGCTGTCTTTGAAGAAGCAAATAACCAACCATGCTGTGAACTGCCTGTGGAGAGAGCCATGTGGCAAGAATCTCAGAGTGTTCCTCAGTTAAAAATCGCAGAAGACCACTCGGGGGACAGGAGTGCATGGGAGGGAAGGACACAGGGAAGAGGTAACTATGGGGAGGAAGTGGGAAGAGAGCTACATTGTGGGAAATTGCAGTCAATGTCATGAGACAAAATGTATATGAACTGCTGTATGGAAAATAAATTTGCTCTGTAAACTTTCACCTAAATCACAATAAAAAAAAATTTTAAAAATCGCACAACAACAAATATTGTATAAGCCCATTATTATAAAAAGTCAAGGAAAGGTTTACTCAGGGAAGGAAGTTCACTTTGTTGGTTACCAGGGAATGGGAAGGAAGGTGAGGGAAAATTTTGGATTAATTAGGGGTCACATGTTGATTTGGTTGAGGGAAGGCATGGTATGAAAAGAGTCTGTGACCACCAAGATAACACTGGGGAAAGGAAGGACACTGAAAAGTGCATATAAGATACAGACATTAGAGGCAAATACCAGTACATGCAAAATACTGCATTACCACTAACACCAAACACCAGGCTGGAGATAAATGTATAGACAGGTGAGAAGATCAGATGGGGGTAGGTGAACAGGACTATACCCTAGACCAAGGATAGATTTGGCTGAAGATCATTTTACTTGACCACTTGTCCTACAAAATTAGTCACATACATTACAGAAGCAACAGAAGACAGAGTTGGAGTGACTTCTCAGAGACAACCAAACACCTTGAGAGAGAGAATCACTGGGTCTGTAGGCTTGGGACCATAGTCTCTGGGGACATCATGCTCAATTGGCACAACACAGTACATAAAAACCTTGTTCTATAACCTTTGGTGAGTAGCCACTGGGGTCTGAAAGGCTTTTGAGTGACCATCAAAGATGTAACTATTGATCTGCTCTCATCTGAAGCAAAGAAGAGTGAAGAAAATCAAAGGCATTTGGAACCAATTTGTCCAAGGAGAAGATGGACCATGAGGACCTCAGCCTTCATGATCCCAGACCAGAAAACTAGACGGTGCCTGGCTACCAATGTCAACCCCTCGGAAAGGGATCAAAACTGGAGATCCTGATAGAGTGGGAGGAAAAATGTGGAACAAAATTCAAAAACACAAAAATGACCACAATTTCTGGTCAGATAGAGTCTGGTGGAACCCCTGAGACTATGGCCCCGGGTTACCCTTCGGGCCTAGAAATGGACTCACTCCCTTGGACTGGTTCTCAGCCCAATAGTAGAAAGACCTACATGCAGAACACCTACCCAAGGGTGATGCACCCGACTACTCTGGGGAGATGTGCCCCTTAGAGCAATGAGCCATGGGGCACCAGAGGGGCAACATTCACAGAGGGAAAGCTGGCAGACAGGAGCACACAGATGAGAAGAGCACAGGGAGGGGGGAGTCACCGGGACGGGAGGGGAGGGGAGTGTGTTATGGCTGGGGATGGTAATGGGGCATCAAGTCAAATGTGCATGAACTGTTGAATGTAAAACAAATTTGTTTTGTAAATTTGCATCAAAAGCACAATAAAGTTTTTTTTAAAAAAAAGACTAAAGGATTATTTAAAAAAATAAAAGCTACCAAGAAAATGGGAAGCTCATACAAGAAATAAATCCTGCCAGTAATCTGATGAGGCTCACAATGACTCAGCCAGATGTGAAACCCTGGGCAGAGAACCCTGTTAAGCTGTGGCTGGACTCCTGATCCATGAAAACGGAGCAATGATAGATTCGAGTTGCTTTGTCATGAAGTTTATGGTCATTGGTTACACGGTATTAGATAATCAATGCATTACCTATGTCATAGCATTGTCATGAGAACTAAACAAGTGAAATATTTAAAGTTATATGAAGTTATATAAAGTTATATAAGAGCCTGTTCAAAGAAAAATCAAAATTACCCAAGGAACTAAAACTGAAGTTTGTGCACATCTGAAAACATGTACAAAGGAGGAGTAATATGGGGAACATTTCTTCAAAACTCAATTTTCAGTTCCTTATCTTAGATCCTGATTTTGAAATGACACTCCCTTAACACAACCAAAACCACTGCCATAGAGTTGATTCGACTCACAGCTCCCCCAGAGGACACAGTAAACTGCTCCGGAGGGTGTCCAGGGCTGTCTATCTTTACAGAAGCAGGTTATCACATCTTTATTGCACAGAGCGGCTGGTAGGCTTGAACCGCTGACCATTTGGGTAGCAGCCAAGCACTTTAAACCACTGCACCACCACGGTTCTTGACACTTTCTTACCTCTTTCAAATTAGAGTCCTTCCAGGAGCCCTGGTGGTGTATAGTGTTAAGCGCTCAGCTAGTAACCAAAATGTTGGGGGTTTGAACCCACCAGCCGCAGGAGAAAGATGTGGCAGTTTGCTTCCATAAAGATTACAGCCTTGAAAACCCTAAGAGGTGGTTCTATTCTGTGTTGTGGGGTTGCAATGAGTCAAACCACCCATGGCAGTGGGTTTGGGTTGCTGGTAGTGGCTACCTCCACAGAACTTCACTATAATTTATTGTCTATTGATTTGATTTACACAATTACCTCTGAAATTTAAAAAACGTATTTCTCCTTCATCTAATACCTACTGAAGTATAGTTCACTTCTCTTGAGAACTCTTCAAGCTCACGAGTTCTATGAAACTGAGGTTTTAAATATTTAAATTAATCAAACATCCAACCAAGATGAATTACTTGTTCACATTTTACACAAATTACTCTCTATTTCTGTAGGATGATGGAAATGGAGCGTCAGTTATTTTAAAAATTCATTTAGGCTTTTTTTTTCCCTCCCCATTATACTTCAAATAAAACACTTGTAGTGGGTTAGAAAGCCTAGACTATTAAAACAAAATAATTGACATTTTAGCACTGATCTCATGCTGTTCCACGAACAATGAATCATCAAAGCTGCCAATTTTACACTACGAAATAAAAATGTTTCATACAATAAAAGTTTATGTTCCTAGTGGCAGACAATCTATTATTTTATTTAGAAAGATTCGTTTAACATCCAGCTTCTATATGCTAGATATATTTTGAAATACATTTTTCACTTAGCTATTGATTTATGTGCATTAAGGGCATTAAAACAAGTAGATTTTTGTTCTTCTTTTCAATGATTATTACACAACCAGCTTGAAATCTTTTGCACTCATTTTTTACTTCTGTATTATGTGAAATTCAAATTTTTCTAATTGACAAAAAAAAAATGAGTTGACTAGGACTATTACTACGGACCAAATTTTACTAGAAAGTAATTATATAATAAGTCCCCCCCAAAATTTTAATTCCACTAAGTTACATATAGGAGCTCTGGTAGCGTAATGCCTAAAGCACTTGACTGCTAACCAGAAGGCTGGTGGTTCAAACTCACCAGCCACTCCTCGGAAGGAAGATGGGGCAATGTACTTCCATAGTGATATTGCCTCAGAAACCCAAGGAGGGGTCGCTATGCGTCGGGTCCAACTCCATGGTACATAATAACAACAACAAGTTGCATATGCTTACAACACGTCTTACTTCATACCCTGTTTGTCATATATAACCTTTTTCTAGTTTGCAACTGTCACTACCTGTGTTTCATCAGCCTGTGCCATGGATTTTCAAAGGCAATGCCTTTTATCCTGTGTGTGACTATGTGCTGGAGGAAGTCTTCACCCAGCAAAACTTCTCACCAGTGATGTACCAGGTCGCAGGTAAGCATATGTTCTACTTCACTCAAGCAGGAGAGGTAAGCAAATGTTACGTGGCTTTTCCTTACCAGGATGGTGAGGAACTCCATCTTGATTTTGGAGGGCCCACTTGTCTGGGGTTTTGCCAGATTAGTGAGGATTCCCTGTACACATACAAAGCACAAGAGAGGAATCTTTACTGATGGAAACTGCTGAGGTGTGTGCTGTCAAAGTCTGCATGGTCTGCTGGTTGGCTAAAATGCCACTGCTCTGTGCTAGAGGTGGTGCCATACCCCCAACATGTTTACAACCCAAACCTTTTCCCCCAGCCCAGTGAATCGAACCCTTTCTCCTCCATTGCTGAAACAGCCCTCTTACTCCAAGTCCCTGGCCCCTTCAATCTCTCGAATCACCTAAACAAAAACCTTAGCAGGACTTTCTTTTCAGGAAACTTGTAGTTTTTAATTTTTTGAAATACATTTTGTATTTTGAGAATCATTTTATATTTACAGAAAGATTTTAAACATAATACAGAAAGGTTCTGTCTCATCTAGTTCCCCCTAACATTAATATACAATATTACCTTGGTACATTTATCAAAACTCAGAAACCAACATTAGTTGAATACTATGAAGTAATCTCCAGACCTTATTCAGATTTCACCAGTTTGCCACTAATGTCCTTTCCCTAGATCAGGACCCAGTCCAACATACCATCTTCTATTAATTGTTATTTGTTTTTAGTTCAGCAACAGAAACAAAGGCATACGAAGTCCAGCCTCTAACACAGAATTGATTGGGGATAGGGGAGAGGAGATAATTCCCTTTTATTTCCAGTCATCCAAGGTAGCCAAAATTAAGTATTTCAGGAAATTAACTCCCACAAAACTTTGTTGCTTTGTTGTTGTTAGGTGCCATGGAGTCGTCTCCGACTCACAGCGACCCTACGCACAGCAGAACAAAACACTGTCCGGTCCTGTGACAGCCTCACAATCCTTGCTATACCTGAGCCCATCGTTGCAGCCACTGTGTCAATCCATCTCGTTGAAGGCCTTTCTCTTTTTCCTCGACCCTCCACCTTACTAAGCATGACATCCTTCTCCAGGGAACGGGCCCTTCTGACAACATGACCAAAGTAGGTGAGACTAAGTCTGGCCATTCTCGCTTCCAAGGAGCATTCCGGCTACACTTCCTCAAGGACAGATTTGTTAGTTCCTTTAGCAGTCCACGGTACTTTCAGCATTCTTTGCCAGCACACAACTCAAAAGCATTGACTCTTCCCCAGTCTTCTTTGTTCTTTGTCCACCTCTCACATGCTTAAGAGGCGATTAAAAATATCATGGCTTGGGTTAGGCACACCTTAGTCTCTAAGAAGACATCTTTGCTCTTCATCACTTGAAAGAGGTCCTTTGCAGATTTGCCCAATACGATATGTCATCTGATGTCTTGACTGCTGCTTCCATTGGTATTGATTTTAGAGCCAAGTAATATGAAGTCTTTGATAACTTCAATCTTTTCTCCATCCCCCATGAAGCTGTTTACTGGACCAGTTGTGAGGATTTTTGTTTTCTTTATATTGAGGTGTAATCTCTACTGTAGACTATAGTCTTTAATCTTCATCAGTAAGTGCAAGTCATCCTCACTTTAAGTAAGTAAACTTGTGTCATCTGCGTATCGCAGGCTGTTAATGAGTCTTCCTCCAATCCTGATGCCACGTTCTTCTTTGTATAATCCAGCTTCTTAAATTACAATATTTTACAAAGCGCTTCTTCATACTGTAACACATTTGAACCACAAACATACTTTTAATTAGGAAATTAA
>NW_006921948.1:2632703-2639863 GCF_000298275.1 Orycteropus afer afer
CAAATGGTGATTCAGACACAAGTATGTTGGCTGTAATACTACAAAGGGAGCTCTGGTGGCACAATGCCTAAGGCATTTGACTGCTAACCAGAAGACTGGCAGTTCAAACCCACCAGGCACTTCTCAGGAGGAAGACTGGGCAACCTACTTACACAGAAATAATGCCTTGGAATCCCTCGGAAACCCAAGGAGGGGTCGCTATGAGTCAAATCGACTAAAAAGCAGTGAGTTTGTTGTTGTTGTTGTTGTTTGTAATACTACAAATAGGAGTCTCTGCTTAACTAAAATGGTTACATGCTCAGCTACTAACTAAAAGATTGGAAGTTGGAGTCCACCCAGAGGTGCCAGAGGTGTCTCAGGAGAATGACCTGGCCATCTACTTCTGAAAGATCCCAGCTACTGAAAACTCCACAAAGCACAGTTCATCTCTGAAACACACAGGGTCACCAAGAGTCAGAACTGATTAATCATATATTTTTTTTCTGTAATACTGGGAATCTTTCCACAATACTATGCTGCTTCCCATCCTTTCTCTGAGGCCAGTAGAGGCTTTTAGGACTGAGATAATTTTGCCACTTAAACATCATCATCTTAGATTATGAAATGAAAGAAGAGAGAGTAGTATATAAATTCTGTTTTGTATATGTGCATGAGTATCAATTAGGTAGTAGATAATAGGGACAGAAATCATACCAGCATTCTAAAACTAGTGATAAATGTCAGCATTCAACCAAATGCAATTACAATGTATTCTAAGATACTGTCGTGAGCTCTGGTAGCGTAGTGCCTAAGGCACTTGACTGCTAACCAGAAGGCTGGCGGTTCAAACCCATCAGCAACTCCTCAGAAGGAAGATGGGGCAATCTACTTCTGTAATGATACTGCCTGGGAAACCCAAGGAGGGGTCACTATGAGTCGGGTCCGACTTGACAGCACATAACAACAACAACAACAACAACAAAGAAGAATCGATACCTTTGAATTATGACATTGGCAAAGAATACTGAAATACCATGGAATGCTGGGAGAACAAACAAATCTGCCCTGGAGGAGGGGCAGCCGGAACGCTCCTTAGCACTGACGATGGTGAGACTTCATCTCTTGTACTTTGGACATGTTATCAGAAGGGACGAGTCCTTGGTAAAGTTGAGGGTCAGTGACAAAGAGGAAGATCCCCAATGAGATGGACTGACACAGTGACTTCAACATAGCAAACACTGTGAGGACAGTGCAGGACCAGGCAGTGTTTCTTTTTGTTGTGCACGGGGTCACTATGAGTTGGTACTGACTTGATGGCACCTAACAACAATAACCAGGGACTGCCCAAGTTCCTCTACTATACATTTTTATATCCAATATTATTTGATGTAAATGTCAAATCTGTATCCTAATTATCAGTTTCTGTGTGGACATCTGGACAACAGTGACATTAGGACTATGGTGGCAAAATGAAGGAAGGTTGGGCAATCTACTTCCATAGAGATACCACCGCAGAAACCCCAGGAGGGTTCGCTATGAGTCACATTCGACTTGATGGCAGTGAGTCTGATTTGGATTTTATATTGGGAGTGGGATTAAAGTCTATCTTTCACAATTTCTCTAACTGAAATCCATGTTATCTTTATGGAATTATATAACTGGGAGGGATTAAATAATTTGTATAAGTATAGCTATATAGTCATAGCAATTTTTCCACTAAACACACCAATATAGATTAGGTTATGAGAAACAAGAATTCAGTGGTAAGCTTCAAAATCAGGAGCATGTTTATTTTTCTCCCAGAATCAGTCTGTTCCCAAAGGCCCACTGCATTTGAAACTTCCAAACATAGAAACTATTGAAGAATTCAAATCTTGTAATTCAAGGAACATCAATCCCATGTACCGCTTAAACTTTCATTTCAGTTCTCCCTAAATAAAGTAAAGGTTACATCAAAAATGATTATTTTACCATCAGTTTCATGATTGGTAATTGGTCAAATTGTAGAACTGACTGCAATTACAACTAGAAATATTTTCATTTTATTATCCTTTTATAACACACCAGTTGTCCTTTCTAAATAGACTGCCACTGTGGTGGAAAATAAAAACAAAAATCAAGTCCTCAAAGGGACATTCCATGAAAATATATAGTTTGCTCATTAAATGATCCAGTGTTTCCCTGGATCTTAATGCATTTTGCTCATCTTTCCTGAGGATGAAAAATAAGAATAGTGGTGCTCTGTCATTTTTTTTTTGAAACAAACTAACAAAATTTGCCATTTCCTAATAGTGGCTAAAGCACTTGACTGCTAACCGGAAGGCTGGCGGTTCAAACCCACCAGCCACTCCTCGGAAGGAAGGTTGGGCAATCCTACTTCCATAGTGATACTGCCTCGGAAACCCAAGGAGGGGTCACTATGAGTCGGGGCCGACTCGACGGCACATAACAATAACAACAAATATGAAGAAAATACTATTCCTCTCTTTTCTTCTTTGTGCAATTTCCTCCCATTCTTTAAGTTGTACAATAAAACCTATCGTTATTATGTAGTCTTTCTGGTTTGACCAAATAACATTTTGCTTTCTCTGTTGGGTCTCCATAGACAGACTTCCCACCAATTACATTCTGGTCTGCAGCCTTACCTTCCAAAATTACTTGGTCTTGACAAATAATGACATAAAACATTAGGTCACCCATTCATGTATAATTCAATATTTCTATGATATGTATTATTACATTTATATGTGCTGTTTCTACATGCACTGATGGTTAGAAATGGTTTCAGAAATTATGTCTAGGAAAAGAAAGAGATATCACAAAGCTCATGAACAAAATAAAAGAATTATCTACTACTTCCTGTCGTAGTACTTAAGAGCAGGAGTTTTCATTATACTTATTAGCATAATTATATGCATATCTATGCCCTTAAGAAGTACTATGTTTGAATGGACTTGTTTGGTCATCTTCTATCCTTCATTCCACTTCTAAACTAACTTCACTACCACATTTTTCATGAATAGCACACCCACACATATAACATGCAGCATAGTGTGCTTACAAAAACAATGCATGGGGGAGGGTTGTGTGCTTGGCAAAAATGTATAATGCATGAATTATTTGCATAAAAACATGGTATGTATCTATCCTAAGACATGATCTTTTTAAAAAACTTTTTCTTGTAATTTGGGGAAAAGTTTACAGAACAAATTCACTTTCCATACAGCAGTTCACATACACTTTGTCTCATAACATTGACCACAGTTTACCATAATGCAAAGCTCCCTTCCCACTTCCTCCCCATAGTTTCCTGTTCCCTGTCCTTCCTTCCATGCCCTCCTGTCCCCTGAGCTGTCTCCCTGTGCATACACAGCCCTTCTAGTCTCCCACAATTGATCTCTCCAAGAAGTGTATTTACCTAATGTCAATGTTCAGCTCATATGCCTATCTTTTGTTTGGCTGGAAGCCACAGAAGTGGGTTCAATTCCAGACATGAAGGGCAACTAGGGGCCATACTCTCAGTGGTTCCATCAGGCTCTATCAGACTAGCAAACCTGGTCTCCCCCCCCCCCTTTTTTTTTTTTAATGATTTGGAGTTTTGTTCCACATTTTTCTCCTTCTCTATCCAGGGTCTCCTACATAGATCCCCCTCCGAGTGGTTGACAGTGGTAGCCAGGCACCATCTAGTTCTTCTAGTCTCATAGTCGTATAGGCTGAGGATCGCATGGTGTACCAGTCGCTTGGACTAATTGTTTCCACACGTCTTTGGTTTTCTTCATTCTTCTTTACTCTGGATGAGGAGAGATCCATCATTACATCTAGATGGCTGCTTGCAAGCTTTTAATATCCCAGTTGCTACTCGCCAAAGTAGGATGTGGATTAATGTTTTTGTGTAGTATGTTATGCCAATTGAGCTTGATGTCCCCTGTGACTATGGTCCCGAGCCCACAGGTCCAACTACTCACTCCCTCTGTGTAGCTGGCTGTGCCCAGAAAGTGACTACTACCTTGTCCCTCATAAAGCATGACCCTTTTGAATTCATTTTCCTTCTCACTTTACTCCAACAAATGAAACACCGTTAGGTAAGTGATCTGAGAATAACTAGAAAGGATGAGGGGAAAGGGATGCAAAGTGTGACGACACTACAAACCCTTTAATCCACTTGGCCTGTGAACAGTAGGTACTTAGTTAATTGAGTATTTGTGGAAAGAGGGCATTGTTCAAAAAGAAGCATGCGACAGATGCTAAATATTAAAAGTACATTAACTTGCCATTGATTCAGGCTAAGGACTTTATTTTGTAAGCGATCACTCTCATGGCCTTATTGCATCAGTCACCTATAATTTGTACACTACCTTTTCTAGTTTCTGTTTAACATGAAGCAGTCACTTACAAACTTGTGCACCAAGCTGAATACAGACCACTTAGAGAGGCTTGTAATGTTTCCCAATGTTATTTGATAGCAATTTATAATATTTTAAAGACTCACCTTTCTAGAGTCTTCAAACTCATAATTTAGCATCTTGTACAACATTTAACTAAGTAAATATATTAAGTACAACTAGTATAGTAGATTTGGGAACAAATAGGGTTTAGTAATTGATAACCATACAGGTCAAATATAGGAGAAAGTGTGCTTAGTCACAAGAAGGTGCCTCGTGTGCCCTGGGTAACAGCCAGTGTCTGGGAGGGAAGAAGATAATGTATATTAACCTTATGAGGAAGTTAAGTAGCTCAATAGCAGTTGGGACAACAAAGAGTGAGGAAAAAGTGGTGTCAGCTAGATGGAAAGAAGAAACACCTTAGGCAAATAAGACAGTCTTTCCTCCTGAATAAGGGATAATTTATAGAAATGTATGAATAAACATTTGTTACTTTCTATTTCTAAGAGTATCCAATCAAGTACAATCCCAAAATATCTGCTCTCAGACATGCTGTGCTCTGAAGGAATTCTTTCCTGAGAAATAATGTCTCTGATGGGTTCATTTTCTAATTTGAACTTGAATTAATTACCTCAAGCAATTTCACTAATGCCCCTAGAATATCTTTTTTTTGCGAAGATGTTATTAAACTTGTTCTATATAACTATGCACTAAATATAGGAAACTGACAGCTTAACTTTCTTCCTTGGTTTTTCTTTAATCTCTCTTCCCAACTCCAGAAATAGAAATAGTGAAACCAACAACATTGGGTTCAATACAAGGTAAGATTTGTTGAATGAAATCTTTCAGAAGCTTCTTTTCGGCATGAGAGTTGTGCTCTCACTTTGCCCACCTGATAGGAGCCCTGGTGGTGCAGTGCTTCAGCACGCAGTTGCTAACCAAAAGACTGGCATTTCAATTCCTCCAGCTGCTCTGAGGGACAAAGATGTGGCGGTCTGCTTCCCTAAAGACTACAGCCTTGGAAACCCTATGGGGCAGTTGAATACTGTCCTATAGGGTCTCTGAGTCAGAATTGACTTGAGGGCAGTGGGTAATAGCATTATGCTTTGGGAATTCTCATCAGAATTAAAGATTGTTTTTGAAATTTTCCTATCATTAAAACACACTTGTAAAGTTCTCCATTAGTCAACTTATCAAAGAGTGTACTAAAAATACACCAATAGAAAATTACATTCAGTGAGACACTCTCTTGCTAGGAGTCCCTATTTTTAGCAAGCAGGTGACTGTTTTGAAATTAAAGATTGCTTCTATTACATAAAATGTTCATGCTTTTAAATATTCAGTGCTTTCAAAATGTCATCAATCTTTCCAGAGTTGGAAACCCCAGAGGCATTTTTGCCCACTACCAGGAATTACGAAAGGTCAGCTTTGTTCTGAGGGACCACAGTCCACAATCACACACATCAGGACCTGCATCTTGTTTTCACTTGGGTTATACACCAGCACGTTGCTCACTCTGAAAGGCCGAAGCAGTGCTGCCCAGTTCTGCTTTGGCTAAAAGGAGTTTTCTGTCTTCTAGCTGAAGGCTGCTGTCACTCTCGCTCTGGTCTCCTTACCACGGTCATAAGGGAATTTTCAAATGGATATTATTTTATGAATTCATTTTTCCTGGAGTTATGTTTTGCCTTTGCAGTGCCATTGGAAGTTTTTGAAGAATATAATGCTGTGTTTGTGAATTAAGAAGACAAAATCCACCAAGAGATTTAACGGGTTTTCATTCTCATTCACCTTTAATTCACTCTCTGAACATGAGAAGAGTTTTTGGCAGATGCTGATACCAGCCTATTCCTAAATAACTGATTTTCAAGCCTGTATATTGGACCGTTCATTCATTCTCATTAAAATACCTTCGTGTAAAATTTTTAAGTTGAATGCCACTTTCTCCTGCTGAAATACGTCTGTTCTATTGTCAGTGTTATCAACATAGCTGCACAAGTCTTCAAATAGTCAGATGGCTAAAATCCCTGTTCATGTGCCCATAAAAGCATTAAGGTTTCTTTTCCACGTGCCAAGGATATTGATGGATATTTTGGGGTATATCTGTGTGTATGTATGTACGTGTGTACACACATACACATTCACATTTTTGCTTTATTGCAGATATGTGTTGCTTCACTTTCAGATGATACTCAAAAATCCAGGTGTATTTCCTACATATATTTCAAAAACATCAGCTTAAAATTAAGACTTCCTTGCGATACACACGCACACGCACGCACTACAATTTATTGGATAATCTTCTTTCTACCTCCTCTACAGCACTACCGGTAATTTCAGCTAGTGCTCTTATTTTGGGTTACCTTGGATTTCAAATGATTTTCACTGATGTAACTGTAGGAGGTAATTGGTAGGTTTGATTGTTATAACAGTCACGACTAACTGAGAAACACGAAAATGTACTTGTTTTTCAAATATGTTAACCCTGACTTTTATTTGACCTTAATATCTGATCTATGTTTCTGCGAGCAATTGCTTATGGATGACTTGGAAATAAAAGTTAGAAATTAATCTCGCAAAACATTTCGTGGTTTTAAAGAAATACTAAATAATAAATGTTTTTAAATTGTGAACCATTACTACAAAATGTGCATAAATATATAAAATGTAATAAGTAATTATAAGGAGAAGATATATGTTAGTACCACCTGATTCAAGAAGTAAAATATTGCCAAAATCCAGAAGCCTAAAATATATCCCTTTATATCCCTTGCAAATCTGAACATGTGCATCCCTAAATAT
>NW_006921948.1:2640147-2641745 GCF_000298275.1 Orycteropus afer afer
AAAAAAAAAAAAACTGATATAAACATTCTATACATGCATCCCGATACACATAGGTATTAGATTATCAATATATCAGAGGTGAGAATGGTCAGACTTTCTCTCTCACACTTTAGTCATGTTGTCAGAAGGGACCAGTCCCTGGAGAAGGATGTCATCCTTCATAAAGTAGAGAGTTAGTGAAAAAGGGGAAGAAACTTGACAGGATGGACTAACACAGTGTTTGCAACAATGGGCTCAAGCACAGCAGGGAGGATGAGGACGGTGCAAGACTAGGCAGTTTTTCATTCTGTTGCACAGAGCCTCACTATGAGTCAGAGCCGACTTGATGGCATCTAACAACATGAGAGCCGATGCTGCCGATCAGTAGGAAAAAGGTTGAGATGGTCATATTGGTTGGTAGAAAAAAATGTGCAAAGCAAAACTCTACAAATTTCATAGAAAATATCATTATGATGATAGAGTATTAAAAGGGAAATTAGCTGAGGTTTTGAGCCTCCTGTATCTTAGATAAGGCTATCATGGTTGGTATAGCAGAAGGTTAGAGAAAAAGGGAAAGACCCTCAACAAGATGGACTGACACAGCAGCTACGATGATGGGCTCAAATATAGCAAGGATTGTAAGAGTAGCACACAACCGGACAGTGTTCTGTTCTGTTGTACACAGGACCACTATGAGTCAGAACTGAAGTGATGGCATCTAAAAATAACAAATAGCTATTGTTGTTGTTGTTAGGTGCTGTCACGTCATCTCCAATTCATAATGATCCTATGTACAGCAGAACGAAACACTGCCCAGTCCTGTGCCAGTTCAATGATCCTTGCTACATCCAAGCCCATCATTGCAGCCACTGTGTCAATCCATCTCATCAAGGGCCTTCCCCTCTTTTGCTGACCCTCCACTTTACCAAGCATAATATCCTTCTCCAGGGAATGGTCCCTTCTGACCAAAGTAGGTGAGACAAACTCTAGCCATTCTCACTTTCAAGGTGCATTCCGGCTACATTTCTTCCAGGACAGATTTATTAGTTCTTTTAGCAGTTCATGGAACTTTCACCATTCTTCGCCAACACCACAACTCAAAAGCATCAACTCTTCTTAAGTCTTCTTTATTTATTGTCCAGCTCTCACATGCATATGAGACGATTGAAAATACTATGGCTTGTGCCAGTTGCACCTCAGTCTTCAAGGAGATATCTTTGCTCTTCAGCACTTGGAAAGGGATCTTTGGCAGCTGACTTGCCCAGTGCTATACATCATCTGATGTCTTTACTGCTGCTTCCATCGGTACTGATTGTAGAACCAAGCAATGTGAAGTCTTTGACAACTTCAATCTTTTCTCCATTTATCGTGATGCTGCTTATAGGTCCAGTTGTGAGGGTTTTTGTTTTCTTTACATTGAGATGTAATCCATACTGCACACTGTAGTCTACAATCTTCATCAGTAAGTGTTTCAAGTCATCCTCACTTTCAGCAAGCAAAGTTGTATCATCAGCATATCGCATGTTGTTAATGAGTCTTCCTCCAATCCTGATGCCATGTTCTTCTTCATATTGTCCAGTTTTCAGATTATTTGCTCAGTGTACAGATTGAATAAGTAC
>NW_006921948.1:2642530-2643634 GCF_000298275.1 Orycteropus afer afer
GCATACCTCTTCCAAGACAGATTTGGTTGTTCTCCTGTAGTCCACACTATTTTCAGTATTCTTAGCCAACACCACAATTTAAATGCAACAACTCTTCTGTGGTCTTCCTTACGCATCTTCCAGCTTTCATATGCACTTGAGGTAATTGAAATACCTCTGCAAAATAACATATTTGCTTCCCCCCACTATTGATTGGCTGCCAGCTGAATCACAGGGGTTAAGTTCAGTTCTGAGCTTGCTTATTAAAACTGTAAAGATGTCTTTTGCAGCAGACTTGACACACACCTTTCCTGATTTTAAACCCAGAAATATGTTTCCAATGACTACCTCTTGTACAGGTTCCTCATAAGCACAATTAAATGTTCTGAAATTCCCATTCCTCAACAATGTCATCCATAATTTGTTATGATCCTCACAGTCGAATGTCTTTGCATAGTCAATAGAACACTGGTAAACATCTTTCTGACATTCTTTGCTCTCAGCCAAGATCTATCTGATATCAGCAATGATACCCCTCATTCCACACTCTCTTCTGAGTCTGGCTTGAATTTCTGCTAGCTTCCTGCCAATATACTGCTATACATCTACCATTGACACCAACGGAAGCAGCAGTCTGGACATCAAATGATGTATAGCACTGGGCAAATCAGTTGCAAGGAACCTCTTTCAAACATTGAAGAACAAAGATGTCTTCTGGAGGACTAAGGTGCACCTGACACAAGCCATGGTATTTTCAATTACCTCATGTGCATGTGAGAGCTGGACAATGAATAAGCAAGACCGAAGAAGAATAGATGCTTTTGAGTTGTGATGTTGGTGACGAATGCTGAAGGTACCATGGACTGCTAAAAGATCTCACAAATCTGTCCTGGGAGAAGTGCAGCAAGAATGCATCTTGGAAGTGAGAATAGCCTGACTTCGTCTCACCTACTTTGGTCATGCAGTCAGAAGGGACCATTCCCTGGAGAAGGATGTCATGCTTGGTAAGGTGGAGGGTTCAAGAAAAAGGGAGTTCATGCTTTTGAGTTGTGGTGTTGGCGAGAAAAACTGGAGTGCCATGGACTGGCAAAAGAACTAACAAATCTGTCTTGGAAGAAGTGCAGC
>NW_006921948.1:2645905-2647909 GCF_000298275.1 Orycteropus afer afer
AAGGCCAAATTTTCCAACTACTGGTGATTCTTCTTGGTTTCCAACTTTTGCACATTAATGATATCGTGAGATAGTTTGTACATTCTGCTGGATCACCTTTCTTTGGAATGGGGACAAATATGGATCTATTCTCTTCACTCATTAAGCTCTTTCCCTTTAGTATCCTTAATAACTTATTCCAATATCTGGGCCATCTCTGGACTTCTTTCAGCTCATTTTTTTTTTCTTAATTAAGCTCACAAGCACCTGCTTCATCAAATGTCTTGCTTTTTATTTTATGGTGGACATTATGAGTGATCCATTCTAGGGAATCTGAATTACATTGTTTTCCTTTAAAGGATATTGAGTTTTGACCAGCAGGGAGTTAATGCCAATATCTCATATCAATGTTAATTCACTGTTAATTCTAATCCACAATTATGTATTTTAGTTACGGTTTCTTGTGGCCTTGCCTTGTGTATGTATATGGCAGGCCTTGGCTACAGATGCACTGTGAATCATCTCACAAAATTCTGGAGTCTCCCTCTGTATAGTTTTCCCTTTTCTAGTACCCTGAAAATTATTTTAAGAATCCCTTCTCCAACATTTGCTCTTAAAACAATGAGCATTTTCCAAAGTTCTGAAAATTGCTTATCGAGCAGATGTTGGATCAGAAAGAGTTAGATTTAAAGACTCTTTCTACCATTTTATTGCTGTGTGATTTTGGCCAATGTACTTAATCTCCTTTAGTCCCAGATTCCTTATCTGAATTATGGGAAGAATAACTACTATCTCTTAGATTTGTTGTGACTACAAGTTGTATCAATATGCCTATGACAATGACTGACATAAACAGTGTTCAGTAAATAGTATCACTACTGTCGATATTGCTAGTGATAGCATTAATACTTAAAATGTAGCCAAGTGACCTGATCCAAGGCTGTTAACCATGAACTCTCTAAATATAAAACCTACTGTTCCTTCATGATTTAGAAATTAAATCTATTATTTAAAAAATCCTGTCCTTACAATATAGATTCTCTTTAAAAACACAAGTTATCCACAACTTCCTTAACTACCTTAAACTGCATGAAAAGTAAACATTTAAATGTTGGAATGTGACCATGTCTATGGTTTCTATTAAGGCATTTAACTGTTAACCAGAAGGTTGGTGTTTCAAACCCATCAGTTGCTCTGTAGAAGGGAAATGGAGCAATCTACCTCCATGAAGATTTATCACCTCAGAAACTCAACGGAGCTCACTATGAGTTGGGATTGACTCGATGGCCATGAGTTTGGTTTTTGAGTTTCAGATGGTTTCTATTATAAAATTTATTTGATATTTGTGCTTGATTCATACTTTAGATTCATCCAGAAAGCATCAGATAAAAATAAAAGGAGTATAAAGCAAACACTTGTATCACTGAATGATTCACAACATTCAATATGTACAGGAACTAATTAGTGATTGTCAAAGATTTAGAAAAGAACTCTTAATGGCAAACTAACAGTACAATAACATGTTTAAAATTAATTAAGCCAGATAATTCTTGTTTGGAAGCTAACAGCCTTTGATAAACATCTGGTCTTCTATTCAATTTAATATTGATTTTTATTTTCAAATATATTTGGCTATAACCTTAACCTCTATGGTTACTAGGTGTTCTGGTTACCTAGTGCCACTCTGACAGGAATATACCACAAATGGGATGGCCTTAAACATGAGTTTATTCTTACAATTTGGAGGCTTTAAGTCCAAGTTCAAAGTGCCAGGCTCTAGGGGCTGGGTGAAAACCCCTCCACCTTGAGGTCCAGCTCTGCTTCCTGCTCCTGGCCCACTGGAGCTAGAGGCGTTTCTTCACTCAGACAGCTTTAGTTGGCTGCTAAGGCTGAGAAGACCCAAAGTTGACAAGTAAAAAGGCACAGTCATGATGTTATCAAATCACATGGCAGGCCATTAACTTAAGTCCACTGTAAGTCCTAAGGTTGGCAGAGCACAGCAGGCTGCCGAGCAATGACATGGCT
>NW_006921948.1:2648009-2649744 GCF_000298275.1 Orycteropus afer afer
GCAGACCACATCCCAAAGGCAGCTACTCAGCTGCTTGTGGTAGATCCCACCATGGAGTTGATTGCCAGTCTCATCATGGGGAATAACTACCACCAAATGCCCAGCCACTCAACCAGGCCCAGCCAAGTTGACACACAAACATAACCACCATGCTGGGATTCCTCATCTGAAAAGGATGTGTTCATACTTTATATTGAAGGTAACTTCTAGCTTAAAATAATATAATTTTATACTTTTTTTATATAATTATCTTATGGAAATGTCATAAATAACAGCTAAAATAATTACCTAAGTTCTCTTCTAATGCTAGTACCTTTCTTGTGATGTACAATTACAAGTAGTTTCTGGATACAAAAGTTATTTTATATTTTCTCTATCACCACAATTTATATAATAATGTATGAAGTCTAAACAGAAAATGTTTAGCCTTTTGATTAGGATATATATATCATGGAAATCTAAATCTCTCACTCCATTCCTTTGAACCATTTCCTAGTCATTCTTTTCACAATTCCATACATACTATCTGAAATATTCTTCCTGTATGACAGTACTATGAATTTCATGTGACATCCTTTGAAATATCCACTAGATTTTCATGAAGGACACAGAGCCAGACAGCATGAGAAACAGTATGGCCAAATAAATCTTGAATGTACTTGGGGGGGAGGGGCAGTGAAACAATGACCTGGAGTAGAGTTTTATAAATTATTTCTCCAGTATCACTCTGACTTATTGTTGTACATTATATTCATGAGAAGTGTAAAATTATTACTGAAATGTTCACTTCTAGTCAGTAAAAATGACTTAAGATGACTTGTATTAAAAAAATAATTTGGCTGAAAATCTCCAAGTTAAGTGTAGGCACTTACGTAAAGTACAACACATCCAGTAAATAAATAAATATATTTTTAATTTTCACATGTACTTTAAAGATATACCTTGACTTGTTTGTTTTGTGATAATTTTGAATTTTCTGGAATGTCCAAGACTAATATAGATAATGAATATTTGTTTCTCTCTACAAGTTGTCTTACATGTCAAACCAAAAAAACAAACTCACTGCCTTCAAGTCAATTCTGACTCATAACAACCCCCACTGTGTTTCCAAAGCAGTAAATCTTTATGGAAGTAGATTGCCCCATCTTCCTTGCATGGAACTGCTGATGGGTTTGAACCATCAACCTTCTAGTTAGCAGTCAAATGGATTAGGCACTATACCACCAGAGCTCCTTTATATATTAAGTGTAAATAAAACATTCTTGAGAGCAGAGTGTGTGTCAAACTCAGTACTCTAATCCCTTGGTGCCTAATTCAGTGTCTTAAACGTCATCGGTACAGAGAAAGGAATACTTGTATTGAGACTCAGGCAGCCTCCAGTGTATGGCTCTTGACTTTACAAACTGAATCCTTAATCCAAAACCTTGCCTACCTGGTGAGTGTACTCAGTTCTCACTTATGCACAGTTAGAAGCAAAACGACTGTCCCTCTCAGGCTACAGCCATATCACTGAGTAAATTCCGACTACAACAGTTCTAGCCTATATCCTTGTGGACTGGAACCAATTACTAGAGTCAGCATTAAATAATTAGTTGTGGAAAATTCAACAGCTCTAAAGAATCATCTTAAAGTTCAAATGACAATTTACTCATGTATACCTTAATACTTTCGTGTGAATGGCACCAATTCACCAAAAGAGTCTAATATTGCAAAATAAATGAGGTGCTTTGTTAAA
>NW_006921948.1:2650189-2652838 GCF_000298275.1 Orycteropus afer afer
TTTTTTTTTTTTTTTTCAGTAAGTTTAGGAGGCTAGAAGTCCAAATTCAGAGTACTGGCTATAGTGGCTGGGTGGAGGCCCCTCAGCCTTAGGCTTCAGCTCTGCCTCTTAACCCAGGCCCACTGGAGCTAGAGCTGTCTCCTAACTCAGGCAGTTGCTGAAGCTGATAAACTCAGTGTTGGCAGGTAAAATGGCACAGTCTCAAGATTAGCAGGCAATACAGCAGGCCACTAGTTCAAGTCCAGGAACAATCCCGAGATCAGCAGGCAACACGTCAGGCCACTGGTTCTGAAGACTTGGCCAAAGGCAGAATCCTGATGCACCAAAAGCTGGAGACCTCTCTCAAAACTACTTCTTACATGTGAAGTAAGCCGCACTTAGCTGTTCACAGCGATTCCACCATGGAGGTAATTACAGTCTCATCCTGGGGAATAACCACATCCAGTTGCCCAGCCACTCAAACCCACAGCCCAGCCATGCTCTTCCACAACCATAACTACCCCACATGGGAATTCCAGAATACTTAAATTTGCTCATGCAGAACCTGTACATAGACCAAGAGGAACTCATGTGAACAGAACAAGGGGATACTGCCTGGTTTAAAATAAGGAGAAGTGTGCATCAAGGTTGTATCCTTTCACCATACTTATTCAATCTGTATGCTGAGGAAATAATCTGAGAAACTGGACTACATGAAGAGCAACGTGGCATCAAGATTGGAGGAAGAGTCATTAACAACCTGTCATATGCAGACGACACAGCCTTGCTTGCCGAGAGTGAACATGACCTGAAGCACTTACTGATGAAGATCAAAGACTCCAACCTTTAGTATGGATTATACTTCCACATAAAGAAAACAAAAATCTTCACAACAGACCCAATTAAGCAACATCATGATAAACAGAGAAAAGACTGAAGTTGTTAAGGATTTTGTTTGACTTGGATCCACAGTCAGTGTTGGTGGAAGCAGCAGTAAAGACATCAAAGGACAGATGCCATCGGAAAAATCTGCAGCAAAAGTCCTCTTTAAAGTGTTGAGAAGATGTCACTTTGAGGACTAAGGTGTGCCTGACCCAAACCATGCTATTTTCAATTACCGCATGTGCAGGCCAAAACTCAACAATGAATAAGATAGACTGAACGAGAACTGAAGCGTTTGAATTATGGTGTTGGCAAAAAATATTGAACGTATCATGGACAAAGAAACAAAAAGTCTGTCATGGACAAAGTACAGTCGGAACACTCCATAGAAGCCAGGATGGCGAGACTTTGTCTCAAGTACTTTGGACATGTGGTCAGGAAGGACTGGTCCCTGGAGAAGGATATCATGCTTGGTAGAGAGGCAGCAAAAAAGAGGGAAACCCTCGAAGATGGGCTGACCCAGCGGCTACAACAACAGGCTCAAACCTAACAATGGCTGTGAGGATGGCCTGGGACTGGGCGGTGTCTCATTCTGTTGTACACAGGGTTGCTGTGAGTTGGGACAGAGTCACGACACCTGATAACAATTTAAAAATAGTAATTTACAATTTTTTTACTTTAATGATTCGTTAATGTTTACTAAGGAAATCATCAATGTTATGATTGTTAACTACAAAAAAAGTACTTGTCAAATCCACAAAATTAGATAAGGTCAAAAATTTGGAGAAACTAATATAAAGGCCATATCACAGCAGCATGTAGGCGTGGAGTACACAAAGATTCAGGGTGCTCACGACTGTAAAATACGAATATTAACCCTCCAGACTACCAGAGAAGTTTGATAAACGAACATGGGAGGCCACTGATTTGAAAGAATAAAGACTAGACAGAGAATCCAGAGCTGTGAATGATAGGAACTTAGGCACAAAAAGTCAACTTGTTGGGAAATCATTTCTTTTTTCATTGCAGAGTTGTTGGGAGAATAAATAAAAGACCCAAAAAGGTGGCTTGAGAACTTCAACCTGAGAAATATATGCAAATGCAAATAAAATTGTGTTATGTTTCAAGAGGCTCATTGATATACACAAGCCATGTATTTTATTATTTTCTGCCTATTCTAGAAAATGATTTTCTGGTGTGATACAGTGACAATGAAATTTGAAATCAAATATACATAAGTTCTAGCTACAGATCAAAAATCCCTGGTGGCACAATGGTTAAGCACTCAGCTGCTAACCAAAATGCAGTGGCTGGAATCTTTTAGCTGCAAAGACCTGAAAGTCTGCTCCTGTAAAGGGTTCAGCCTAGGAAACCTTATGGGGCAGTTCTGCTCTCTCCTACAGGGTTGCTATGAGTCAGAACTGACTGACAGTACACAGCCACCACCACCTACAGGTCTGCCACTGACTAGCTATGAAACATCAGACATCTCAACAGCTATAAATCAGGCCCTTCATCTGCAAAATGGGGTTATCTTAACAATATGAAGATTAAATAAGATTAAGTATGAAAATAACGTAGCACAGTATCTACTACATACATGTAGATTCCTTTGCCCCTTTGCCATTTCAGAGCTTCGTCATGTGTTAAATGTTTCAAGTGACAGACCTTGAATAAATCACTTAAATCCTATGAGAACATAATTACTTCCCTCAGAATATATATATCCTTCCTGGCAAATACCGAGTTTGCCTTTATGTGATTTCATGGTCTCTGTGGATTCTTGGG
>NW_006921948.1:2652938-2656065 GCF_000298275.1 Orycteropus afer afer
TCAAATTCACCAGCCACTCCTCAGAAGGAAGGTTGGGCAATCTACTTCCGTAGTGATCCTGCCTCAGAAACCTAAGGAGGAGTCACTGTGAGTCAAAATCAAATCAACGACAGTGAGTTTGGTATTGTGTGTGTGTGTGTGTGTGTATTTTCGGTTTGGTAGGCATTTCCCAGGGAGTCTATCCTCAATATTCTACTGGGGTGCTACTCATTAACCATTCCCTGCCCCCATCACATCATATAATCAAGCATGCCGAAGAATACAGCAGATTGCGTGAAGAACTCAAAGGCATCACGAGTGCTGAGGAGTGGCAGATCCTCTATCTTGAGACAATACCGCTCCTCAAATGTGAATTTTATTTAAAAAGTGAAAACACAGCACAACGCTTAATCATTATTTGTTCACATTTGCAGTGCAGACAAAATCTTATTGCACATTTTCTAAAATGGATGGAGTTATCATAAACACAGATTTTTGGCCTATTAAGCTAACAAGAAATAATTTGTGTTTCTAGTAATTAGAATCACTTTGCGACCATGCGATGTCTTTTGTCTGTTATATATTGAGCAAATCACTTTCATACATCATGCTCTTTGAATGTGTTCAAATTAAAACAAAACAATTCTAACTCAAACATTGTTGCTGTTGTTGTTGTGATGTGCCACTGAGTCAGACCCGACTCATAGCGACCCCTCCTTGGGTTTCCAAGGCAGTATCACTATGGAAGTATATTGCCCCATCTTCCTTCCGAGGAGTGGCTGGTGGATTTGAACCGCCAGCCTTCTGGTTAGCAGTCAAGTGCCTTAGGTACTACGTTACCAGAGCTCTTACCTTTGATTCATTCCTATGAAATCATTCTTCAAACTGTAAAGGACAATAATGAAATTATAGTGGTATGTGTAAGAGTTCTAAAATACAGGTTATTAAGGATTCATTAATAATTAAATGTTTTGTCTCTTCTTAAGGAAGCCATATTAGCCAGAAGCCTATTCTGGTTAAATAACATTACTACTAATAAAAATAAATGATAATAACACCATCACCTTACACTTAAATGACACGTCATAGTATACAAGGCATTTTACATGCCTGGTACCATTTGGCTGCTAATAGAAGGGTGGCGGTTCAAACTCAC
The DNA here is from genome assembly GCF_000298275.1 of Orycteropus afer afer. Classification (NCBI taxonomy): domain Eukaryota; kingdom Metazoa; phylum Chordata; class Mammalia; order Tubulidentata; family Orycteropodidae; genus Orycteropus; species Orycteropus afer. The sequence goes on from NW_006921948.1 coordinate 2,654,074, forward strand.
CAGCCACTCCTCAGAAGGAAGACTGGGCAATCTATTTCCATAGAGATACCGCCTCGGAAACCCAAGGAAGGGTCGCTATGACTAGAAATTGACTCAAAAGCAGTGAGTTTGGTTTTTAGAGTATCTGGTTAGCAGTCAAATGCCTTAGGCACTACGTTACCAGAGCTCCCTTTTGGAGTATTAGTATGCAAAATTGAAATCTGGAATAAAATACATAATAAATCAGTTACACAGATGACCTGAAGATGGCGCTCTACTGCTTACATGATAAAGTCCAAACAACTTGGCATTGTAAGCTAGACCCTTCACAATCTGATGGCAGCCTACCTTTGCAGGCTTGCCTTCCCCTGCAGCTCCCCACATTGCTCCAGCCTCAGCAGAGAATTCCTCATACCACAAAGGAACCACATGCTTTCTGGTTCCCCCTGTAATTCTATTCATCTATCCATATAACATAAATGTCCACGCCTATGGAAAGCCAATTCCTTCCTCCTATTCCATATCTTCAAAAGTATCTGTCAAAAGCATCTGCTTCTGACACTTCATACTATTTTGTTTGATAACTCTTAAATACTTATCATGATAGAACATCTCTCTCACCAGTATTCAAATATATGTTTCTTTGCACATAGATCCACCCACTTCCATCAAGTCATTTCTGACTCATAGCAACCCCCATTGGGTTTCCAAGGCTATAAATCCTTACAGAAGTAGATTGCCTCATTTTCTTTCTGTGGAGCAGCTGTTGGGTTTGAACTGCTGATCTTCTGGTTAGCAGCCAAATGCCTTACCCACTATGCCACCGGAGCTCCTTGTATATATATCAGTAAACAGATATTGAGCGATGACTATGTGCAATTGGTAAGATATGTGAATAATAGCCCCCAAAAGATATGATCGTGCCCTAACCCCTGGAATCTGCTAATGTGATCTTAATTGAGAAAAGTGCTTTGCAGATATAATTAAATTAAGGATCTCAAGATGAGATCATCCTGGGCTTAAGGTGGGCCCTAAATTCAATGACAAGTGTCCTTATAAGAGAAATACAGAGGGAGATTAGAGACACACGAACACAGAGGGATGATGGGCAAATGAAGACGAAGACAGATATTGGAGTTCTGCAGTGACAAGCCAAGAAATGCCTGGGACCACCAGAAATGGGAAGAGGAAAGAAGAAGTCTCCTCCCCTGGAGTGTCCAGAGGGAGTGTGGCCCAGCTAACACCTGGACTTTGGACTTCTGGTCTCCAGAACTGTGAGAGAATAAACATTTCTGCTGTTTTAAGCTACAAAGTTTGTGGTAATTTGTTACAGTACCCTTAGGAAACTAATACACTATGTATCCAGCAGTAGGGTATATAAAGATAAATTGGATGCAGATTCTACCCTCCAGGCACTCATAACATAGGATGAAATCTATGTTCTAGATATAAATAAAGATACAAAATGGCACATGCTAAAAGAGAAAGAGAGGGGGGAAAAAAGGTTCTGGTGTGAAAGAGGAAAGATTTGCTTCTGGCTAGAGCTATCAGGTAGCATAGTGCCTAAGGCATTTGACTGCTAACCAGAAGCTTGGTGGTTCAAACCCACCAGCTGCTCCACAGAAGGAATATGGGGCAATTCACTTCCATAAAGATTTACTGTCTTGAAAACCCAATGGGGGTAGTATGTATCAGAATCAACTCGATGGCACTCCCTTTGGTTTTTTTTGAGTTTAGACCTATCAGGTAAGATTTCCTAGAAAAATAAAATTTGAAGGAAAGTAAAGATCTGGACATGAATTGATAGATGTAAATTCCAAGCAGACAGACAAGCAACAAGCACATGCAAAATCCTGCCCTTTTCAATAGAACAGCCTGCCATCTGACATCCAGTGTATATTAAGTCCACCTAGCTTGTCCATAGGAGCTCTGGTAGCATAGTGCCTAAGGCACTTGACTGCTCACCAGAAGGCTGGCGGTTCAAATCCACCAGCCACTCCTCGGAAGGAAGGT
>NW_006921948.1:2656422-2657546 GCF_000298275.1 Orycteropus afer afer
GGAAGTAGATTGCCCAACCTTCCTACCAAGGAGCGGCTGGTGGGTTTGAACTGCCAGCCTTCTGGTTAGCAGGCAAGTGCCTTAGGCACTATGCTAGAGAGTATGGTTAAGCAAAATGATACAAAAATGAAAATTTGTACCCATATAACAATGACGACATAGTAAATAGGATAAATTTTCACGTATGATGATACACATATATAGAGGTGATTGTGTAGTGATCTTTATACATTCAATACTGGCTTTTGCTTAACTATAAATTTTTCATTTGAAATAGTGACATAGCATGTCCTTTGATAAGTTAAGACTCAACAAGCAATTTGAGGACTCATTTTTATAGTCACAACCATCCACCATTTAGAATTAGTAAACTAATCTTCCATGCAAATTGAATTTCAAAAATTGTCATCACTGGGGTAACCAATAGGAAAGAGAAAGTGTAATGCTTAGAGCTTTGTGCAACATATAGACGTCAGAATTAAAACAGAACTTGTCAGGAAAAGATCTAATATGATTATTGGTTGCATCAGTGTCTAAAAATGCACTTTATGATTGTACACTGTATGAAGTTAAAACTTTGATTCAGGGCTTCAAATTGTTTCCTCCTGGTTCAGTCATGGCTGATGAAGTGAAACTGGAATGGACTCGAATTTGTAAAACACAGGTGTACCTAAATGATAAAAAGAATGGGAATTATTATGGGTTGATGCCCTGCCAGAAACTTCAATCTCCCTCCTAGAAAACAAGGAAAACATATGCGTTGCATAGCAACCTTATCTCTTAATCAGCAGAGTCACAAACAATGGTGTACAGCTCAAAGATAGTGTCCGAATGCATCACTTTGAATGTGTGTCACTCTCCATGGTCCTGACAATAAGCCAATCTGCTGCATCAGGCTCCTGAAAGGGCTCATTATGTCTCTGCTCTGTCTCCCATTCCAGGGATTTGGCCTATAATTTGCCCCATTCTGGCCATCATTCTGGTACATCTATATTTTACAAGTTTGGGCCTATTCCAATTTCATTGCATTGGCCATGAATGAACCAATTGGAAGCTCTGATTTGGGCTAGACATACATACATACATACATAAAATACATATATTAAACCAGCAATCAACTCAAT
>NW_006921948.1:2657801-2659509 GCF_000298275.1 Orycteropus afer afer
AAATGCTTTGTAAACTCTAACTCAATATTATATCTAATGATGACAGATAAATACAAAAGGAAATCTCCTAAAAACTCCACGATGTTGATACATTTACACCAATACATCAAATCTTTTCATCCTTGAATATTAATCAATACCCTACTCTATATTAACATAGCTCTTGGCAGAAAGTTGAACTTAGTGAGAATAACGAAGGGCCAGGGATATAACCTAGATAAAACTGAGTGTTCCCGCCCCCCATATTAAAGCCTGTTTCAGCATGGTCACACATGGAAATTAACTCAAATTGGACTCCAAAAAGCCCTTAAGAGCAATGCACATCTTTCTTGATGGTTTCTTGAGGATACAAAGAAGAGGATTAGCAGTGCTCACACAGCCAAACTTCCTAAACAATTATTTCACCTATCCCTTTGTTCTAAATCTCATGCTTATCTGTAGTTTCTCTGATCTCTTCTTTTTCTCTCCCTTCAAAGCTCTCTAACATGACTTTCCTGGGTCCATTACTCCCTTCTGTGATTCTCATTTCATCATCTTGCTTCTTGGAACTTTTTATGGTTTAACTTCTGTCTCCATGTATCTCTCCCCACCCCATACTCTGATCCCCTTCTCCTGGACTTTTCAATTTTGCATCTCAAAAAATCACAGCACAACAATGGATAATTAGGAAACACAAAGTTTCTTCCTCCTTCCAAGTATTTAAACTACTGTTACTGTAATATATATTTTCCCTGACATATACAGACTTCTTGGGAAGGTGATTTATCTGTGTCAACCTGAAGTTCCTCAAATTTAATTAATGACCCAGAGGTCAGCAGAACAAGGTTCTTTCAGTGTAGGTTAAAAAGTTCATGTAGTGAAAGATGTACCTTTTACCGTACAAGAGGAGATCCATGGTTGCTATCAAGAGGCCACATTTTCCCATTTCAAATTTTGACAAGCTGAAGACTGTATGAATACATATGAAAATATGAAGCTGCCCCAAGACAATAAAAATGTACAATAAAGTTATAAGTTAAATAGATAGTTTGAAACAAGGAATGAGAAACAGATGGAATGAAGAATTCAGATGTAGATCTAAGTATACCTGTAAACTGAATGTAACATAAAGGTGGCATTTCTAATAAGTGGAGAGAGACAGATTTTAATTAAATGATATAAAAACAATAAAATTAAAGTAGACACCTATGTTTATCCATATACCAAAACATGTATTCCAGATTTAAGATATAACTAAAAACATTAGTGGGAGAACATGGCCAAATAATTCCATACATGCGCATACATTTAGAGTAGAGATGGCCCTGGACCAAAAAAAAGGGGGGGGGGGCTTCAATTATATAAATATGCAAGCATATATGGTACTTTAAAAGGCAGCTCAAGAAGACAAAGTGAAATATTATAATCAAATGGTAAAAACAGGAAGGAAGTGGGAAGAGTGCTATTATATTGTGGGAACCACACTAAAAACACAAAAACCTGTGCGAGTAGTTAAATGGAAAACGAACTTGCTCTGTAAACTTTAAGTCAAATCACAATTAAAACAATAAATAAAGGGGAAAAAACAAATGTGCAAACATCTGAAATTAGAAAATGAAAGGAGAAGAACAAGTTCAGCATTTCTCGAGGTGAAAGAACTGAAGAAAATATTCGCACCTCTAGTTGTAGCATAGTGCCTAAGGCACTTGACTGCTAACCAGAAGGCTGG
>NW_006921948.1:2659609-2661840 GCF_000298275.1 Orycteropus afer afer
TTGGTTTGGGCTTTGCTTCCAGTGGGTGTGGTTTGGGCTTTGCTTGCAGGGGGTTTGGTTTGGGCTTTGCTTCCAGGGGTTTGGTTTGGGCTTTGCTTCCAGGAGCTCTGGTGGCGTAGTGCCTAAGGCACTTGACTGCTAACCAGAAGGCTGGCGGTCCACTCCTCGGAAGGAAGGAAGGTTGGGCAATCTACTTCCGTAGTGATACCACCTCAGAAACCCAAGGAGGGGTCGCTGTGAGTCGAGTCCGACTCGACGGCACATAACAACAACAGTTGTAATAATGAAGGATTCTGTCGCAAATATTGAACGATGCAGGAAGCATGGAAAGAACATACAAAAAGAATTGATCAAGATCACCCATTTCAATAGGCAGCATATCATTAAGAACCAATGATATTGAAGGAAGATGTCTAAGCTGAAGTGAACTATGGCAAAAACTAAGCTCCCAAGAATTGACAGAATACCAATTGTGACATTTCAATAAATGGATGCAGTACTAGAAGCACTCGCTTGTCTATGCCAAGAAATTTGGAAGATAGATACCTGGCCAACTGACAGAAAAAGATTTATATTTGTGCCTATTTGAAAGAAAGTTGATCCAACAGCATGCAGAAATTATCAAGCAATATCATTAATATCACATGCAAGTAAAACTTCGCTGAAGATAATATAATTCAAAAACAGTTGCATCAGTATATTGACAGGACACTTCCAAAAGTTCTAGCTGGATTCAGAAGAGGACATGGAATGTAGGATGTCTTTGCTGATATAAGATGGATCTTGGCTGAAAGCAGAGAATACCAGAAAGATGTTTGCCTGTGTTTTATTGACTATGAAAAGGCATTTGACTGTGTGAATTATAAGAAATTATGGACAACATTGCAAAGAGTGGGAATTCCTGAACACTTAATTGTGCTCATGTGAAACCTGTACATAGAACAAGAAGCAGTCATTTGAACACAACATAGGATATTGCATGGTTTAAAATCAGGAAAGGTGCATGGCAGGGTTGTATCTTTTCACCATAATTATTCAATAGGTATGCTGAGCAAATAATCTGAGAAGATGAACTCTAGGAAGAACAATGTGACATCAGGACTGCAGGGAGACCCATTAACAACCTGCAATATGCAGATGACAAAACCTTGACTGCTGAAAGGGAACAGGACTTGAAGCACTTACAGATTAAGGTCAAAGAATGTAGACTTCAGTGTGGATTTCACCTCCAAATAAAGAAAACCAAAATCATCACAACTGGACTAATAAGCAACATCAGGATAAACGGAGACAAGATTGAAGTTGTCAAGGATTTCATTTTACTTGGAATGCCAGAGAAGCTACAGTCAAATCTAATGATGTATTTTATTGGGCAAATCTACAGCAAAAGACCTCTTCAAATTGTTCAAAAGCAATGATATCACTTTGAACACTAAGATGTACCTGACCCAAGGCATGGTATTTTCAATTGCCTCATATGCACATGAAAGCTGGACAATGAATAAGGAAGACTGAAGGATTGCTGCCTTTGAATTGTGGTGTTGGCAAGTATACTGAATATACTATGGACTGCCAGAAGAGCAAATAAGTCTGGCTGGGAAGAAGTACAGCCAGAATGCTCCTTAGAAGGGAGGGTGGCAAGATTTCATCTCATGTACTTTGGCCACGTTACCGGGAGAGATCGGTGCCTGGAGAAGGATATAATACTTGGTAAAGTTCAGGGTCAATGAAAAAGAGGAAGACACTCAGCGAGATGGATTGACCCAGTGGCTCCAACAATGGACTCAGGAGGAACTGGGCAGTGTTTTGTTCTGTGGTGCAGAGGGTTACTGCAAGTCAGAACCCCCTCAATGACACCTAACAACAAGTTAGGAAAGACACTGTAAAAAATTCAAACGCAAGTTGTCAACTGGGAGAAATGCCACATACTTAACAGAATTGATCCACTCCAATACATAAAGAGCTTCCATAATCCAGTAAGACGACAAGTGGAAAATGAATAGGTGTGTTCGGTATCTTCTGCCCTTCTCCTTGTAACGCTGTGATTTGGGATGTTGACACATACAAACTGCATCAATTAGCTCTGTGGCCCCTTAGCTTCTGATGGGGTATGGTCAATGGGGTGCACTGCAGATGATGAGGATGAGAACAGAATGGAGTGCTGGTTTCCCCCTAGTTCTCTCCCTGCCAAAGAATTATAGGTTGGGTGTATCTCTCTAGCAAAGAACACA
>NW_006921948.1:2662130-2672129 GCF_000298275.1 Orycteropus afer afer
CCAAATTATATTAAGGATAAAATGAAAGTGTTACTTGCTCTCTCCACAACAGACTGAATGTACAATAGATACACAACTAGCTTCTTGTATTAATCCAGATGTTAAAGAGGTTTGCAAATCTGTAATACATGACTCTTACTTTGGGTTTGGAAAATATAATTATTTTTCCTAAAAACATTATTTAATGTATGTTTTTATAGATTCCTTTTAAACAAATACATATTACAAAAATTCCTCAATTTTAATGTCTAATCTGTTAACTCACAAGAGATAACCCACATGAATCAAAACACTTGGAAACTTTAGTTCAAAATGTTTGAGACTTGCTGCCTAAAACACTGTAGTCACCTGTGTAAATAGTCCCTTTTCTTTAGCCCTTTTTAAAAGCTTGGCAATACAGTTCTACTCCGAACACCCTGAGTCGCCATGAATCAGAATCAACTCCACGGCAACTGGTCTGCTTTAATTTGCTTCAATTGAGTATGTGATGTGCTTCTGGCCAGAACTCTAAGTGATACACTGAAAATTCACAGAAGAGATATAAATTGCCAATAATCCTCGATAATAGTTAAAGGAAGGAAAACAAACTACAATGAAGATATCTTTTTTTTTTTTTTTGGCCTGAAAAATCTTGCTGAATGACTTAGAACATTCAGTTTTTTCTGAGAGCATACAGAAACAAGTATTTCCATATATTTTTCTTTGGCTTATAAATTGGTACAGATTTTTAGAGTAATGTTGTAGTGTTTCTTAAAAAAGGAAATGTGCACAATTTGTTAATGACATGGTAAATGGGGAGTGAAACTAAATGTACACATAACATTGAATGTAAAACAAGCTCTTAAAATAAAAATGAAAATAAAAAGGAAATGTGCATGCTTTATGACCCAAGATTTTAAATTCCAGGAAATCGATTCTTCAAAAAGAAAAATCTGAGCGATTAAAAATAGAATTGCATCGATATTCACTGTAGCATTTTTGCAACAACAGAAAGAGAGAAGAAAAATACAAAGGAAAGACCTGAATGTTCATGAAACGTTCGATAAAATATTGTACAGCCACATAATTCAATATATTATTAGTGTTTAAAAAAGCAAACATGAGTTACATCTATATATACTTAGTCTGTAATTATATTGTCTGAAACTATAAGGAGCAATGTAAGGGGAATAAAAAAATACGTGCTATAACAGAGTTGCGTGTGCGTGTGTATATGTACATATGCATATGTATACATATTCTTACGCTTACGTGCAGGCATAAGGATATCTGGAACAAATTATTAAGTAGAATGAGATGAGAGGAATGGGGTGGTGGATTTCAGAAAAAGCAATTTTTTTAAAGAAAACACAAGAAGTTAAGGAAAATGTAGTCTGAGGCTGTGTAACACATGAGCAAATAGCCCACCAAGACTCACACAGCCTGAGGCTATTATCCTATTACTGATATTCATAATAATAATTACAGCTTCATAAAATACCTTTATGCTCAGGTTTTATCTTCACACAGATTTATACTATGCTAGTTCAAAGCAAACACACACACGTGAGTGCATGCCTTTTATTATACTCATGAAGTATGCAGCGTTTACTATAGCTATTTTGTTCTTCCATGAAAGTTGGTTCCTAGTGCCCTTGTGTCTTAATGGAATTTAACTCTCTCTCAACCTAGCAGTAAACAGTTTTGATATCACACATTTCAAAACTCAGTCAGAGCAAAATATTAAGTCTTCCAGCTTCTGCCTTGTTAAGCTTATCACCAATCCTAGCTAGAAAAAACAAAAAAGCGCTCTGACCTACTAAAAGTAGGAAGATGTGCAGGATGTCAATGTAAAAGTTCTGGCTCTGTCACTTACGATACAGAACTTAGGCAAGTTATCACATTTCTGAGTTGCAGCTTCTTCATGTGGAAAACAATTATTTTGTTCACAGTGTTACTTTGATTTTCAAATCAGGTAAGGTGCATAAAAGTGCTTAATTTTTTCAATGAGTTAGTTGAATTTTAAAAAAACAAAAGATTTGCTTTTCATTTAAGAGTGATTAAGCAATGAAGAGAGAGATGGTTAAAAAAAAAAAAAAAAAAAAACTCACTGCCCTCAAGTCGGATCCCACTCATAGTGACCCCTCCTTGGGTTTCCAAGGTGGTATCACTACGGAAGTAGAATACCCAATCTTCCTTCCAAGGAGTGGCTGGTGGGTTTGAATGTCCAGCTTTCTGGTTAGCAGTCAAATACCTTAGGCACTACACCACCAGAGCTCCTGAAGAGATGGGTAGGAACAATGTTTAGGATGTCTGGGACATTTTCTTCCTCCTGAAATATGTCCACAGTCATAAGAGTCCCCTTCGTTACTTAGGAGTACCTCATTAGTAGCAAGCTAAATTATAAGCAGTCAAAAATATTTCATTAATTGTATCGTCAAATTGCTATTCAAGGCCCCTCAGCCAGGGAGTGTCTAGGAAGAAGGAATGTCAAAAACAAAAACAAACAAACAAACAAAAAAACAACCTAGCAGTAAGAAGATATTTAATTCAACAAATATTTATTGAACAATGTCTACGTGCCAAGTACTCTTCTAGTTCCTGGACATACAGGAATGACCAAAACAGGAAAGTTATCTGTCCTTGGGAGCTCTGGTAGCATAGTGGCTAAGACACTTGCCTGCTAACCAAACGGCTGGTGGTTCAAACCCACCAGCCACTCCTCGGAAGGAAAGTTGGGCAATCCTACTTCCGTAGTGACACTGCCTTGGAAACCCAAGGAGGGGTCGCTATGAGTCGGGTTTGACTCGATGGCACATAACAACAACAACAACAACAATAGTTTTATACCCCAGTGAAAGAAATGAAAAAAATTTTTACATACAATTTCACATATTGGTAAGTGGTAGCATAGTGCCTAAGGCACTGGACTGCGAACCAGAAGGCTGGTGGTTCAAACCCAACAGCCACTCCTCGGAAGGAAGGTTGGGCAACTACTTTCGTAGTGATACTGCCTCGGAAACCCAAGGAGGGGTTGCTATGAGTCGGGTTTGACTGGACCTCAGTGAATATGAAGAAAAAGGGAGGAGGCAGGAGTGCTCCTTTCAAGGGTGTAGTGGGGGAAGTCCTCTCTGAGAAGGTGATATCTGAGCTGAAATTTGAAGAGGGTGAGGGATTGAGCTGTGGAGATATCTGGAGTAAGAACATCCACAGCAGAGGAAAGAGTGTGGCAGTGTGGCTGCATTGTTTGAGAAACAACAGGAAGCCTAACTTAGCTGGAGCTAAGGGGAAAGCAGTAGAACAGTTCAGAGCATGGCTGTGAACCAGTTTGAACCAGTTCAGTGATGGCCGACGCAGCAAGATCAGAACATACCTGAATTTGTAAAATGTAGGTGTAGTGGAATGGTAACTAGAAAGGAAAAATTTACAGTTGACACCCAAGGGTAGGCAACTCAGAAGAGGCATAGTGAGCCCTTTCAGGACCCTGATGAGGGAGACTGGGTTACTGTCAGGACCATTGAGAGTGACACACATGCAAAGCAATGTGGTTGGCTGCCATCTTTGAGCCGGGTACCACTGTTTGCAACTCTCCTTGTCAAGAGATTTGGTTGCTCCACAATGTGCACACCGTCTTTGTTTTCTACAAGGGAGATTAAATTTCTAGCATGAACAGGGCATGGATACCTAGTTTTTCTCATTCCAGTTACAATACACTCACATTTTACCAATATGATGTGCTCCAGTCTCATGTCACTGGACATGACTGAACCAGGAAGAACCAGTTTGAAGCCCTGGTTCAGAGGGTAACAAGAGGGTGCAAGTGGAGACAAAAACAACACTTGTGGATCAACACATAAAACTGAGTCTCATTTCAACTTGTGTTAGTAATTAAATACTTGCTTTTTCATGCCAGTAACTTTCCAGAAAGTGGATTTTGTCATTATAGTGGAAATAAAGGAACAGCTTATCTGCTACTCTTACCTTACCAGAGACTCCCACAAGTTTTGACTGAAAAGTTATCAAGTTGTTGAGAAGCATCTGAAGGCTACTACTCTAAACGTTAAGGGGTCAAAGTGTGGTGTAGCATGACAGTCCTCATAGCATAACGCAACACAACAAACTGCCGTCAAGTAGCATCCGACTCATAGCAACCCCTCCTTGGGTTTCTGAGGCAGTATCACTATGGAAGTAGATTGCCCAACCTTCCTTCCTAGGAGTGCCTGGTGTGTTTGAACCGCCAGCCTTCTGGTTAGCGGTCAAGTAAACATAAAAAAGTTTCTTTGACTTTTAATAGCTCTGGTCGAGTAATTTTTGCAAGAGTAGGAGATGTTTAAACCTTTATCATTTTCCCTAAAGCAGTCATCTCATAAGATACAGTGTTTTTATTAACAGTGTGACAGTTTTATGGGTCTTTTATTCATTAACTGTAACCAGACGTAAGATAATTTGGTTCTCCTTGTTTGCTCCATAACCATACAACATTTGTTACATTTATAACCCTGGAAGACACAAATCATGATGGTGGATCCAAATCCCCAAATCTCGGCTCCCATTCTGGTAGTCTCCAACAGGTGACAATTACGGAATTGTCAATAAAAAAAGAAACTTTGGTGTACAGAAGACAATGGAAGTCATTTGATAGAGGAAGCACAGCCAACCTGAGATTTTAATGCATGTTTTAAATCATTTCCATGGGAACCAACATTTGGCACAAGGATCACTGCTATGAAAAACAGTTAGAAGGCAGCTTCTACCAAGCCAGATGGTTACTTTGTAACAGGGGAATATAACGAGGAGGAACTGGGTTATATAACCCCTAAAAAGCCTTAATAATGGATTTAAGTGGACTAAATCACTGGGCCCCCTTCCAACTTTCTGTCAATGCTACTACTATCTGTAGCAACAATATTATCAACCACAGTAGGAAGTACCACTAATTGTACTGTGTCCAAAGGGGTAAATACTGCAGCTAAAGAAATATGAGTAAATATTTCTAGACCGATCAAGAAAGTTTGGGTCAAGAACCCTGAGGTAATCTAAATAAAGTTCTATCAGGGGAAGCAGCAAGGCAGAGGAGGAAAGTATGTTGGCTTAAGTTCCCAAAGCAATTAGACTAAAACTAATTATCCAGATTAACTGTCAGCACACCTTTGACCAGCACTGTATAATGCCACTTTGCATTGCCTACAATCCCAGCTTTCTCCGATTTTAGTGTTCAAAAGAACCCTAGAGATTAAATGAGTCATTGAGTGTCACACTGCACGTTATTGACAGAGATGGGACAAGAGCCTGGGACTAGGATTTAAGATAATCAGTCCAATGAGATTTATCTGGAAATACAGCTCCCATAAGAAGCGCAGGGCCCTCTCGTTAGGGCAACTCTCAGAATAACTACTCCCCAGCACCGTCTCCTGACTTCTGAACAGTCTACCCAATCTTACTGTACCTATAAGCCTGTAATATACTAGTTCACAGAATTTAGACTGAAGTTGACCATTATCTTTCTCTTCCCTTGATGGTCAGGTTACTTACAAGGCCCATATAACATGAGGGAATAATTCCCCAAGACACACACACAAACATATACCATTGTGTATTGCTATTCGGAAGCAAGGCATCAATATCTCAACAATCTGTTACCGGAACTACAACTTTAAATTTTCTATGACCTTGAGAAAAATCCTTCTCTCTATACCTCAATTCTCCTATGTGTAAAATGGATTTAGCAATGAATGTGTCAAAAGGGTATTAGGAACGTACTTAATCCTTTAATTATGACAAAACATATTACAGCAAAACCAATTACACAAGAAAGAACACATTGTCTGTACTTCATTAACTGGCCCAAGATCTTTTTTTCTTTCTTCTTTCTTTTCTTATTCATCATAATTTATTGAGTTTATTAAACTAGTACAGCATGAACCGTATGCCATATTTTAGCTAAAAATGAAAAAGAATGCAGAGGACGATGGTTAAAGTGTAAATGAAATATATTTGTTGGATAGTAAAACACCCAATATTTCACTAAAAGTTCTATCATATGAGAAATATTTCTACTAATATAAAACATGAGCACACAAACATTTTCTATGTCTCAAATTTGTTTACTTCTACTGTGCTTTGAAGAAAAGACATTTCTTCTTCTTACCACTGCCAATCCAATTGACTGTAAATCTTATTGACAACCTCAATCTACCTTGGGTGATTAATCCATAATATAAAGGGAAAGGCCAAGTTTATATTAGTATGACTATCAGGGAAGATAGTTAAATTGATAATGAGTTTTTGTGCATATTCATTTTTAAAACAATACTCTGAATCACTTTCTATTCTCATTCAAAATGCCAACAAGATAACTTTATTACTGTGATTGTCAACAGAACTGGCCCAAGTACCGTTGTTTCTTCATTACTGGTGTTCTCAGTGGGCTCTCCTGGAACATTCCAACACAGCAGGCATTGTTCTGTGCCTCCAGCCATAATTTAATGGGGAAAGCTGTTGTGATAGACTCTGCTTGGGAAAAACTGTCAGTGTAGTATCCAAAGGTGACTCTTAATGCCTTTGGAAACACGTGTTGGAAGCCTGATCCGCTGTCTTTGCTTTAAATCCTAAAGAGCCAAATTTGGTCTCAGAATTCTCACACCCATACATTTGTCTGCAAAGAGAGCAGCACTGGTAATTCTGTAAAGAGATATTAGTCTACATAAAAGAAATAAATTACATCCAAACACACTGAGCCTTGACTCATTGAGTTCTGTTCCTTCGGTCTTTGTGCCCTTCTGGGATATGTTTAAAGACATTGTCAGAATTTCCAATGGCAGGTCTCTGAGTGTTCTCCAGGCAGTCAGATGCAAGAATGAATGCACCCTCAAAGGGAGCCTTCCCCAGCTGCCTTTACCTCTTGGCAATACTTGACACCACTGAACACTCTAAAATACTCTCTCCCCTGGGCTTCTGTAACACAATAAGCTCCCTGTTTTCATCTTACCTCTCTGACAACTCTTTCTCTGGCATCTTCGTAGTTCCACATTCTTCTGGAATCCAACCATCCAACAGAAGAATGCCCCAAGGCTTGAACTTTCCACCTTATACTTTCTCCCCAGACAACTGCATCCATATCCCAGATTGCATTTAACTCCTATATCCATATAATGCTCAAATTTATCTCTCTGCATCTGCTAGTATATTGATGGATGGAATGATACATCAGGGATGGGGTACAGTGCATGGAGGTATAGATAAAACAAGAGTGATCATGCTCAGTCATTGTGAAAAGTAAGGCATATGTGCACAGGGTTTGATCATAATGTTCTACTTTTAAGCATTTGGAAATTTTTATAATATAAATACGTATCTCTAGCTTGTAACACTTTTCTCAGATCAGCACTCCTATACCCAGGTGCTTAATTCACATCTCTTCTTAGATGATAATAATAGCAAAAATAGCTAACATTTATCAAGTACTGAAAAGCTACTGCTCTTCTAAGATTTTAACAGTTATTCCTCACAAAGCCTCGAGGTTTGTTGGTACTATTTTTCACATTTTACAAAGAGGAACCAAAGCACAAAAATGTTAAGTAACCTTTCTTGGGTAACACAAGTAACTGTCCAGGACTCAACCGCAGACAGTCTGTTGCAGAGCCATAGTCAAGTATCTTAAATCACTTTGAACTCAAACATGCTCAATATCAAACATAGTCTTCCCTTCCCACCCACTGCTCTTTTCCAGTTTTCCTTGTTCCTTATCTCTTTGAATGGTGCCTCCATTTACCCAGGTGTGAAAGTCAAGACATACATCAACCTTAACATGCTCACTCTTACACCCAATCCTTTAGATTTTGGATGTGCTCAATAACTAGAGAATCTATCCATCTATCACCTGTTTTGTTTGTTTGTTTGTTTGTTTTCTTTTCTTTCATTTTCACTGCTACAAATCTAATTTAATCTACTATTGTCTCTTTTCTCCACTTCTCCAGGTAGGTCTTTCCAAAGTGAACAATCTTGTCACCCCTGATTAAATTACTGGCTTCTAAATTAGAATACGCTTTAGACCCAACTTCTTCACATGGCCTGATCACCTACATTCAAACTGCATGTAGCCGCGCTGGTTTCGCTCAGTGTCTCAAACGCTCAATGATCTTCTGCAAAGGTCTTTGTCCGTATTCTGGTGATGGACCATTTTTTTTAGATATCATGTTAAACATATATAGGTGTTTATTTAATTCACTAATTCATTTTATTATCATGGTTGCAGTCAGGTGCCATCGAGTCACTTCCAGCTCACAGTGACCCATTCCCGTGCCATCTTTGCAGTCTTTGCTGAGTTTAGCCCATTGGTGCAGCCACTGTGTCAATTACCTCATTGAAGGTCTTCCTCTTTTTCACTGACCCTCTACTTCACTAAGCATAATTGTCTTTCTCCAGGGACAAGTACCTCCTGAAAGTATGTCCAAAGCACACGAGACAAAGTTTCACTATCTTTGTTTCTGAGGAGCTTTCTTTGCTGTACTTCTTCTAAAACATTTTTTCCCCCTTCTTCTAGTAGTCCATGGTATAACACCATAATTCAAAGACATCAAATCTTCTTTGGTCTTCCTGATTCATTGTCCAGATTTCGCATGCATTTGAGGTTATTGAAAACACCATGGCTTGGGTCAGACCCACCTTAGTCTTCAAAGTGATATCTTTGGTCTTTTAACACTTTAAATAGGTTTTTTGAAGATTTGCCCAATACGTCACTTTATTTCTTGACTATTGCTTCCATGGGCATTGACTGTGGATCCAAGTAACATGAAATGCTTGATGACATCAATCTTTTCTCCATTTATCATGATGTTGCTTACTGGTCCAGTTGTGAGAATTCTTCTTTTCTTTATGTTGAAGTGTAATCCATACTGGAGGGTGAAGTCTTTGATCTTCATCAGTAAGTGCTTCAAGTCCTCTTCACTTTCAGCAAGTAAGGTTGTGTCATCTGAGTATCACAGGTTGTTAATGAGTCTTCCTGCAATCCTGATGCCATGTTCTTCTTCATATAGTCCAGTCTCTCAGATTTTTTTTTTTCAGCATACAGATTGAGTAAGTATGGTGAAAGGATACAACATTGATGCACACTCTTCCTAATTTTAAACCACACACTGTCCCCTTGATCTGTTCAAATGATTGCCTCTTGGTCTGCATACAAGCTCTGCATGAGAAAAATTTAAAACAAAACAAACAAACAAACAAAAAACAGTGTCATTGAATGGAGTCTGACTCATAGCAACTGTATAAAACAGAGAACTTCCCCATAGGGTTTCAAGGCAGTAAATCTTTACGGAAGGAGACTGCCTCATCTTTCTTCCATGGAGCAGACAGATGGTTTGAACTGCCTACATTTTGGTTACTTCTCTGGAATTCCATTCATCACAATGTTATTTGTAGTGTTATGATCCACACAGTGGAATGTCTTTGCACCGTCAATAAAACAGAAGTCAACATCGATCTAGTGTCCTCTGCTTTCAGCCAACATCCATGGGACATCAGTAATGATAGCCCTCGTTCCACGTCCTCTTCTGAATCCAGCTTGCACCTCTGGAAGTTCTCTGTCAATATACTGCTGCATCCATTTTTGAATTATCCTTAGGAAAATTTTACTTGCATGTCATATTAATGTTATTGTACAATAATTTTCTCATTCTGCTGGATCAATTTTCTTTAGAATGGGCAAATATGTGGATCTCTTTCAGTTGGCTGGCTAGGTAGCTGTCTTCCAAATTTCTTGGCATACATAAGGGAGTGCTTACATAAGTTGCATCCATTCATTTAAACATCTCCACTAGTATTTCATCAATTCCTGAAGGCTTATTTTTTTGCCAATGCCTTCAGTGCAGCTTAGACTTCTTCCTTCAATACCATCAGTTGTTGATCATATGCTATCTCCTGAAATGGCTGAATACCAACCATTGTAGTGACTCTGTATTCCTTCCATTTTCGTTTGATGCTTCCTGCATCATTCAACATTTTGCCCATAGTATCCTTTAA
>NW_006921948.1:2673354-2674727 GCF_000298275.1 Orycteropus afer afer
GCTATCATTTATTTATCTGTTCATTCATTCATCCCCAGACTATTAGAAATGGAAGGGCCCTTACAGACCATTCAGTACAATCTACTCATTTTGCAGACAGGAAAATTAAGGTCTAGAACTCAGATTGGCTTGCCCAAGGTCAAACAGTCACTTAAGTGAAAAAGCCAGTACTCTAACAGCAGTGACTTGGAGATAATCAGTATTATAAATTACTGCTATTACTTTTGCCTTGAATCTCTTCTCCCTTTTCTTATAGTAATGGAAATTTTATCTGAGTACATGACCACATAGATAGAGACTAAAATTTCCAACCTCCCTTACAGTTAGGTGTGACCAATGTGATGAAGTTCTGGACAACAGGGAGGAGGTAGAAATGTAATATATTATAGCCCTATGAGCTTTCCATAAGAGACAGCTGGAGCACCCTGTTTGCCCTTATTCGTCATCATCCCTTCTTTTGCCATATTGCCTAGAATCCAGATGCATCTCTGACCCACAGTGATGTAGGAGGGCAGACTGTTAAGCTAGAAGACAACAGAGCTCTTGAGAACCTCATAGAGCAGAGCTACTAGATCAAGCCAGAAGTGCCTGTCCCTGGACTTTTATATATAAATATATAAAGCTACATAGCATTTATAACACTGGTGCTTTCCTGTTACTTGCCACTAATCCATAATGATACAGATACCAAATAATTATTTATGAAATGAACTTAAATGCAATTAAATCAAAGGCCAATTTTCTGGCTCATAGGGCCATTTCTTTTTCCTACCATACCATACTATTCCTATACCCTATTGAAAGGGCATGTCAGTGTCACCTGACCTTCTCTAAATTTACAAGGGGGAAAGATAATCACCATCAGCATCAAAAGCCCAAAGCCGATTCCTATAAGTTAAAGCTTAGACATGCTGCCACCCTTCAACCTTTTCACCAATTCTGAGCTCAATAGTTTCTCCTACAACACTGTCTAATTCTCCCCTGTGTTTGAGAATTTGTTGCAATGGACACACAGAACTCACAGATAATACTCATGATTATTATGGGATTTATTAGGGAAGTAACAGGTTACAATTCAGGTTCAGGAACACTCAGGATACAATTCTTTGATCAGGACAACCTCCTTTCAGCCATGTCCATAGGCAGGCCTGTCTTTGGACCTCAGCCTGGCCTCTGCTCTACTCAGACAAGTGGTGCACAGCTCTTTTAAGCTCTGCCATGTCCAGAAAAGCACCCTACTCCACCAAGTCCCCTGTCTGAAGGCACTCAGCTTTCTCATCTTGTGAGCTGGGATGTCTTACGTGGGTCTCCTGGATCTGCTGTCTCTGCTGCTGTGGTTTCTCTGCCCCATCTCTCTCCACCTCAGTGCAGTG